>NW_020837958.1:35227387-35236652 GCF_003676395.1 Aethalodelphis obliquidens
TTTTTTTTTTTTTTTTTTTTTTTTTGGTGGTACGCGGGCCTCTCACTGTTGTGGCCTCTCCCGTTGCGGAGCACAGGCTCCGGACGCGCAGGCTCAGCGGCCATGGCTCACGGGCCCAGACACTCTGCGGCATGTGGGATCTTCCCGGACCGGGGCACAAACCCGTGTCCCCTGCATCGGCAGGCGGACTCTCAACCACTGCGCCACCAGGGAAGCCCCCCTTTGCCCATTTTTAAATTGAGCTATTTGTCTTTTTGTTTAAGAAGTCTCTGTATGTTCTGTATACAAGTCCCTTATGAAACATGTTAATTTGCAAATATTTTTTCCCATTCTGTGCATTGTCTTTTTTTTTTTTTTTTTTAACTGATTTTTATCTCTTCTTTTTCTTCAGCTATTGTGGGAGATGTGTTAAAGTCTCCCATGATAAGTAATAGAATTGCCTAGTTCTCATTTTAGTTCTCTCCATTTTTTCTTTATGTATTTTGAAATTGATTTGTTATATGCAAATATATTTACAAATATTATAGCATCCTGGTGATTGACCCCTTAATCATTATGGAATGTCCTTCTTTGTCTCTAGTAACACTTCTTGGCATAAAGTGTACTTTGAGTTTTATACGGCTAGACCAGCCTTCCTTTGGTTAGTGTTTGTATGGTTTATCGTTTTTTATTTTTTTATTTTCAAATTCTGGGTCCTTATAATTAAGGTATGCCTCTTGTAAGCAGCATGTGGGGTTTTTTTTCGCCAGTTTGACATTGTAGTATATTATTTGTATTTAGCTCATTTATATAAATATAATTACTCATACAGTAATGGCTTTAATATAATTTACTGGGTTTTTTCTATTTGATCCTCTTGTTTTACATTTTCCCCTGCTTTCTTTCATTCTTTTCGATTAATAAATTATTTTCTATTCCATAATTTATATCTGTTAACTTGTTATTTATATACGTTTACTGTTCTTTTAGAGGTTTACTTCAGGACTATAGCATACATCCACTTTTGTCTGTTCAGCTCTCACCAGAAACTTTGCTGGTCAACCTGGCCATCTGCCAGAATCAAGCCCAGATTCTCAGCTTCCTGTCTGTACTCAATATTGGCAAATCTCTTAGGGAAAAAGTGGATGTACTTGTTAACTTACCTCTTTGGTCTTTTCCTTTCTCTGGAATTTTAGGTCCTCTAATCCATGTGTTTCTGTAGCACTCTGATATATTTAAATAGATGGCTTTTGCATTTTATCTTACTTTTATATAATTGTTCCTGGTGGGAGTTTTAGTTTGTTACAAACTGTTCCATCATACTTGGAAGTGAGTGAAATTTTATTATTAAAATTCCAGGATAATAATGTATTAATTATTTATGTTGTTTAATTATTTATTAATTATTTATGTTGTTTATGTTGTAATGTTAATAATTTATGTATCTTAACATTTATGCTATATAGTAATGTTAATATTACTTATTATTTATTATTAATAATGTTAATTTGTTATTATTTCCCTAAGTAGTAACAGCTTTTACTTAAGTGTTGATTGTACTTTCACATAGAGAAGAGAATGGAGGAGAAGTAGGCATGTTAGGGTAGTTATTTTTTGAAGGGTCTGGTCATTTAACTTTAATATCCATGAGCTAGTTGAATGCTTTCTTTAAATACCCACATGAACAGATTAGAAGTTGGTTTAAATTTTAATTTGCTTGAATTGTAGCCTTGTCTCAATATTGTTTTTGTATAATCTCTTTACTTTCATTTTCAATCAGCATCAAATTCTTTTTTTAGATGCATATGGAATGTCTCATTGTAGTCAGTGAGAGAGTTACACATGACTCAGTATTTGTCCCTGCATGCACTTCCTGTAAAACTAGAATGAATGAATGAATGAACAAACGAACAAATGATGAGTGAATGAGTGAAAGACGAATACAGGGACCTCTGTCCCAGTTTCTGGTTCATTTGAGTTGATCAGAATTAGGATTTCCCTTGTATTAAAATTAAAAGGTATGAATGTTTCATTTTACATGATACCCATTTAATCTGAATGTAGAATTGCTCTGTCACTTTAAGAGCCATTCACATTTTGAGAGGTTAATTAGTTTCCAGCTGTTCCTCAGAGGGACCAGAGTGTTGAAGAATACTATTCAAATGCTATTTCAAATGCTAGAAATAGCATTTGAAAGCCAAAGCCTTGGGAAGGAAGCCCTGGGGAGGTCAAATACCCACAAACCAGAGTTGTTATCAAATGTTAGAAAGCTAGTATTAGAATGCCACAACTGGGGATTTGGCCAATGCCTGATACATCAGTAACTCTAAGTGAAGAACTTTCTTCTGGGAATGAACTAAGTCATAGTCTCCAAAGGAAAATAATAATTCCCAGATGGTAAACAGATTCATTATAAGAAAATGTGGGGTTTTTAATGGTTCATCCTAAAGAAAATTTAAAATGCTGCTAAAAAGATTTTAGAATTAAAATTTTATAAACATAGGTTAAAGATGTTACTCTCTCAATAAAGCATGTGGTCTTATTTGGAGACTAAGAAGTTTTCTACTCTAAATATAGATCAATTTCAATTTCAGTCTATGCCACTGACCTACACATGTGGGAAGCACCAGAGTGCAAAATTAAGAATGCATGTTTCAGACAGAAAAGTCATATGAAATGATCTATTTTACAGTCATGGTCATTAATGTTAATCTTACATGATTTTAAGTGATTTCAAGAAAACTACAGTAAAAACCAAGTAAGATTGATTTCCTGATTCTGATAAAGCAGTATAGTTATGTAAGATATCACCATGGGGGAAGGTGATTAAGTGCATGGATCTTCTCTGTAATAATTTGCAACTTTTTGTAAGCTTATAATTATTTCAAGATTTGTAAAAGTTTAAAAAATTATTTGAAGGATATAAAATTTCGTATTGATGAAATGAAAGGAATGCTAAGAGTAAGATATGGTGGTCTTTCTTGTTAGGTAAGAGCAGCCATAAAGTATAAGGCTTAAGAATTATTGATACTGCCTCATTTGTACAAATTATATAGTGTAGTTCTTTGTGAAATTATACTTCTTATTTGACAAATACTGCTTCAATTTATATCTTTCTAATATTCTTTTAATAAGTTAAATTTATTTTAAGTAATGTAAGCCTATGTAGTACACTAGAATTATCCAACCTTGTAAAGTTGACAGGTACTAAGTTCACAGAACTGAGAAGTGACTCTCCCAAATTTTTATAGTGATTCTTTGGCCATGATCATTTCTCTTTGTGTGCAGTGCTTCTTCAGGTCACCTGTACTCAGATTTGTAGAACCTAATTTTTTGTGGTATGTGGTTTTTCTTTGGTAATATGTTAGAAGTATCAACTTCTTTGTCTGTTAGTAGTCAGTCCTCTTACATATGAGTGTTTGCTATTTTTGTCATGATCTTGTACCCAAAATATTTTTTATCTGTTTGTTTGTTTACAATTAAAGGAAAAATTATTACCTTAAAAAAAATTTACTGAGCAATGTAAATATGAATTAATTTGCCTAAGAGTTAAGTACAGTGTTAGAATCTATCCTGTGAAATTATCCTAAATAACCCATTGACTAGACTGCCACTTCACAACCTAAAAATGTAATCAAAGTGAGGAAATGAAATACTTTCAGTGTCATGTAACAAGGGAAAAGAACGCTTAAGTGTTGGTCATGTAAACAGAGTCATAAACTGTAAACAGTAATATTCCCCTTTTGTAATTGCTGAAGGAGTTTAATTTGTGTTTTCCTTATACTCCTTTACTAGTTTCAATAATGGATAAGGTGACAACAGTTTTCAACAGTGCACAGAGATTGGAAGTTGTTAGAAACTGCATCTCATTCATATTTGAAAATAAAACATTGGAGACTGAAAAGGTAATAAAATGCCATCTTTCCCAAGTAAGCATTCATCACATCCCTTTCAGATTTCTATGTTTAGCTTGCCTACTGACCGCTTCTCTGATTCAATCCCTTTTCCTTATAAAGTATCCTTTCATTGTTTTGATCATTTTAAATGAACAGTGTCTAAGATTTAAAATCTTACCCAAGCCTAATTATATGGCAACCAGAGAAGTATTGATAGTCATTTCCCCCCCCTGGAACTTTTAAACATTGTTCATTAATTCTATTTTGGCATATTACTTAGAAACTTAACATCTAAAATATAATTTTATTTATTACAAAGAATCTAGTTAGAACAAGTAATGAATTATAAAAATTGTGGTATTCATTTAAATATGCCTTGTTAAAGCACATTTTCTTGCCTTCTTTAATAAAACATACTAAACATATGTAACCTTTCCTTAGTGACTCGTCATAATTCTGAACATTTATTACAAGGGGCTAGTAAAACATGTAAAATGAAGTTTTTACCCTTGCACTAAATGACCTCAAGCCTCTTTATATTTTGAGTTTTTCTGGTATCCATTTTTTTCTTATGGTTGAAGTGTTACAGACTTTCTTTTGCTTCTCTTGCTTTCAGCTTTCACAGCCTGTTTCCTGTACCCGTGGTAACAATATTAGGTCCCCCTACTCTCAGTCTTCTTCCCTTCCTTCTTCTTTGCCCCTTTGTTCTCATTTTAGGTTTTCAAAGTTAAATTATTACTTTATGTAAAGTAAATTAATTCAGCTCTAAAGGTGAAACGGAAGAGGCGTTCTTGTGGGTGATGAAGTGAAAGAATTTTAGTACATACACCTAGAGATTTCTGTTTGTTGCTCTGAGTTTTTTTCCTTCTTAATTATGCTTTTGAAATAAGAAGAGATTGCAGAATTTTCCAGTCATAAATTAAAACTGAGTAGTGATTAAGTTGCTAATCACTTGAAAAGTATAAAATCACCCATGATTCTTGTCATTTTAATTTTTCCTTCTATTCTTGCCATGGAGATGTGACCAGTTATTGCAAGAACGTGTCTAAGTGTCTGTGGTTTTGACTCATAATCTGAAGCAACAGTTATTTTGGTGACCACAATTTTGATGAGTTTTTTTTAATGAAGTTTATTGTTTTTTAAATGTATCACATAAACTAGTCCTACTTATTTTCATGCTGCCTTACAAATTAAAAAATCACTATAAATCCATCTGTTTACTGTTGTCCTTAACAGTACATCAACTCTTTTCTAGCAGTTTAATTCTACTAATAACTCTGTTAAATGGTTTATAGGATACACGTGAGTTTTCAGTATGATTGAAAGTTACTTTTTTTCCAGTGGTACCTTTTGTTCATGTCTTCCTCTCTTGTCCTCAGACCCTTCCTGCTGCACTGAGAGCCCTTAAAGGAAAGGCAGCAAGACAGTGTCTCACTGATGAGCTGGGTTTACATGTTCAGCAAAACCGGGCAATATTAGACCATCAACAGTTCGACTACATAATAAGGATGATGAACTGTACTCTACAGGTAACTTTTAGTTCTTTCAGATTATCCTTCTTATTTGAGAATACTTTTTATTTTTCCAGGTGATTCAGTAATTACCAATATATCAGGTTCTTGAGCCTTCTGCACCTAATAGGATGAAGAGCCAATATCCATACCATTTCTGTCAGAAACACTTATGTATTACTTGGCATAAATATTAAGAGTTTTTTATTCTTTCTTTGTTTTTTCTTGAAAAATATTAGGTTATTTTACTAGTTCTATAAGCAAGCTTTCTGAAAATGAAAAGTCATCTTTAAAACATTCAGTAGTATATTACTTAATGTCTGTATTCATGTCAGCCCTTTTCAGTCAGTCTTCAGTTGTACTATTAAAGCAGAGGGCAATGAATGGTGGGTAATCCAAATGATAAATGAATTACTCAGTTAAGCGTTTACTAAGTACTTTGTGTGGGTAAAGCACACAAAAAAAATATTTCCAGTTGGCTTCAACATACATGTATTATCTTACAGAGGTAAACTTCCCACACAATAATGAGGACACACTTTAGGAGAAGCAAATAATCTGATTTCCCTATCCTGTCCCTGTGACATTGGCATCGTATTCTTTGTAGGTGATGCAAAAATTCTTTCTTAAACTTTTTGTACAAAGAGAAAAATGTGATTAAATATTAAGATTTCAAAGACTATCTGTGGAACTCCAGAGAGATTGAGTAAAATGCATGTTAAATTCTGGTAGATTGGAAAGTGAGAATTACAGGATATAATTAATAATAACATTTGTGGATGAAAGAAGGCCTAAAGAAATGGAAAGATATACCATGTTCATGGATTGGAAGACTCAGTATTATAAAGATATCAGTTCTCCCCAAAATAATCTATAGAGTTACTGCAATTCCCATCAGAATCCCAACAGAAAGAGCAAAAGTCTGAGAATTATCAACATACTCCTAAAACAAACGGCAAAGCCTGGGAATTGGCCTTGTCACATATCAAAAATTAGTTTAAAAGAAGACACACAAATGGCCAAAAGGTAAGTGAAAATGTGCTCCGTATCACTAATCATCGGGAAAATGCAAATCAAAATCACAACGAGATACCACCTCACATCTGTTAGAAAGGCTATTATCAAAGACACAGGGGATAATAAGTATTGGCAAGGATATGGAGAAAAAGGAACCCTTGTGCACTGTCAGTAGGACTGTAAATTGGTGTAACCACTATAAAAAATAGTATGGAGATTCCTCAAAAAATTAAAAATAGAACCATACCATATGATCCAGCAGTTCCACTCTGGGTATATCCAAAGGAAATGAAAACAGGCTATTGAAGAAGTATCTGCACTCCCATGTTCACTGCAGCATTAGTCACAATAGCCAAGATGTGGAAATAACCTAAATGTCCATCAGTGGATACATGGATACATGGATAAAGAAGATGTGGTATATATACACAATACAGTGGAATATTATTCAGCCATGAGAAAGAAGGAAATTCTACCACTTGCAATAACGTGGATGAACCCTGAAGGCATTCTGCCAAGTGAAATAAGCCAGACAGAGAAAGACAAATGCTGCATGGTATTATATGTGGAACCTTAAAAAACAAAAAAGGTCAGACTCTTAGAAACAGAGTAGAAAATGGTTGCCAGGGGCTGAGAGGTGGAAGAAATAGAAAGAGGTCGATAAGTGGTACAAACTTTTAGCTATAAGATGAATAAGGCCTGAGGATCCAAGGTACAACATGGGGACTACAATTGGTAACACTTTATTATATAACTGAAATTGCTAAAAGAGTTGAACTTAAATGTTTTCACCAAAAAAAAAAAAAAAAAAAAGACAGATAAATGTGTAAGGAGAGGTGTTATTTAACGGAGTTGTGGGAATCCTTTCACGATGTATACATATATCAAATCACCTCAGTGCACACTTTAAATATCTTACCATTTTATTTGTCAGTTATACCTCAATAACACTTAAGAAATTTTTTAATTAGTTTAAGATTGTAGTAATTAAGACAGTGTGTGGCACAATCATAAACAAATTGGCCAGTAGAGCAGAATTTAGAGTTTATAAACAGATGTACACATGTTTGGAAATGTGATTTATGACAGAGTTGGTGTTTCAGATTAGTGACAAAGAGGTAAAAAATTCAATAACTAGTACTGGGACAGTTGGGTGACCATGTACACATAATGAACCATGTATAGGAAAAATGTACCGATACCTCACACTATACACTAAAATCAGTTTTATGTGGATTAAATATTAATACTTAAATACGAAAAGCCAACCTATATAGTCTTTCAAAGAGAATAAATGGCATAGCCTTATGACTTTGGGGGAGGGGAAGATTTGTTAAACATGGTAAAAATAGTGCCAATCTTAAAAGAAAATATTGTTATATACCACTTTTACCTCAGTTAGAAAGAAAAGATTGGTAAATTTGACTACATTAAATTGACTACATTAAAATTCATCAAAAAATACCATAAAGAGAATGAAAATGTAAACTTCAGAGTGAGAGATGTTTGCAGAGCATATGACTACCAACTGATTAGTACTCAGATTATAAAAGCTCCTACAAATCAATAAGAAAAAGACAACCCAAATTTTAAATGGGCAAGAGACTTAAAGTATCCCAGAGGAAAGGAAATCCAGTTGGATAATTAGTGTATAAATAAAATGACATTTTTTAAAAAGATGATCTGTGTCAATAACTGGAAAAATATAAATTAAAACCACAATGAGATAGCATTTTACATTCACTGTTTTGCAATAATTGTATAATTGGATAATATTAAGTATTGGTGAAGTTATCGAACAAATGGAGCATGTAAACTCTGCTTGTTAGAGTGTAAAATGGTACAAAGATTTTCTTGTAAAGCTGAATATGAACATATTCTATGACCCAGTGATTCCACTCTTAGAGGAGATCTTACCCACATACACCAAGAGATATGCGCAAAAATGTTCATAGGAACATTGTTTGAAATAGCAGGAAACTGGAAACAACTCATATGCCAACCAGCAGTAGAATGTATAGATAAATTGTGCTATTTTCTTATGTTAGAACATTATTTGCAGAGATAATGAATGAATTGCAGCTATAAGGAATAATGTGGATGAATCTTAAAGAAGATAATTTTGTGCAAAAATAAAAAGGCAATTCAATTACAATATGCTTTCATTCATATAAAATTCAAAGCATGTAATATATTATTTAGAGATATTTAAGTTAGGGATAGAATATATGTGTTAAAACTAAAAAGAAAAGCAATGTGTACATATATTAAATCATCACATTGTATACTACAATTTTATCTGTCAAATGTACCTCAATAAAACTGGGAAAAAAGAAAATCAAGGGATAATAAGCAAAATATTGAAGAAAATTACCTCCAGGAGACAGAGAGGAAGGACATGAACATAGAGATCTTCAAAGGTAATGGTAATACTCTATTTCTTAAACTGTGTATATGGGTGTTAATTGTATCATTATTATTTATAATCTTATAACTTATACACATTAATGTCTTAGGGTACTACTGTTACATTTTTTTGCAGGGCATATTTATCTTTTTTTTTTTTCGGTACGCGGGCCTCTCACTGTTGTGGCCTCTCCTGTTGCAGAGCACAGTCTCCGGACGCTCAGGCTCAGCGGCCACGGCTCACGGGCCCAGCCGCTCTGCGGCACGTGGGATCTTCCCGGACCGGGGCACGAACCCATGTCCCCTGCATCGGCAGGCGGACTCTCAACCACCGCGCCGCCAGGGAAGCCCGGGTATATTTATCTTTTAAAACCCATTTCAAGTGATACCTTTCTCAGAAATTCTAACTTAAAATCTAGCATCAAAAAGGTAATCTTGGGGCTTCCCTGGCAGCGC
>NW_020837958.1:35236752-35505188 GCF_003676395.1 Aethalodelphis obliquidens
CGTACCGAAAAAAAAAAAAAAAAAAAAAGTAATCTTGTTTAAGCAAATTGGCACGATAGGAGATGATTCACCTTTACTGGAAATACATTCTTACTTTAGAGCATAAGAGACGAGCTGTAATAGTTTATAATAGCAGAAATTGAAAGCATCCTAAATGTTTACCATTTGGATTTTGATTAATCTAATTATGGTAGAACTCTTCTTCGGAATACTGTTCAATTACTAAATAGAAAGAGGTAGCTCTATAATATGTACAGCTGTAATATGTAGCTCTATAATATGTACCCATATGAAAAAGCTTCTGTTACGTATTGCCAGGTGGGCAAAAGGAAGTTACATAAAGTAGATATAATTCTATTTTTGATCTAAAATTACATATATGTATGTATGTATATCATGGTAAAAATCTGGAAGGATATTTACACTAAATCCTTAATAATGGTTATCTCTGGCATAGATAGAGGAGTTTTGACTTCCATTTAAACTTTTCTCTGCTTGAAACACACACATACACACAAGCATAATTAAGTTATATAAAACATATAACAAGCATATTTTATAACTTAAAAAATGATTCTCATTTTTATAGGAAGGAAATTATCAAACATTTATGAGAAGAATAAGACATAATAAATTTACCCTAAAAAAACTCATGTCTTTTGCTACTTTTGTTACTTTCTTACAGTTACTTTGGTACTGTCATTATAGAGAACAAAGGAATTTGATTAATAGATCAAGGTCACCAGAAGCTATAAAGTTAGGTAATTTCCTGATTCCCTATAACTGGTGATAAAACTATAAAAACTGTTTTAGGGAGCTTTTTTCCGTTTGTACTTTATGTGCTGTAATTAACTGAAGAACTAATTTATAAGGCTTTCTCTAAACTTAATTTTAGCATATACTAATTAGTAATTACTTATAGAATAGCCAGGTACCCTTGGGTTACAAAAATACTCCTTTTCATTTGAATAATCATATTCTAGGGGTAAAAAGCTTGCATTTTTTTGTTGGTGTTGTTTCCAGATACACCTGTACTGATGAACACTTAATATTTTTGAATTCACTATTTCATAAATACATTAAAATATATCCTGTCTTTCTTCCAGCATATGCTGTTGTTTAACATTATAGAGAGGCTCTTTTCAGTTATAAATGGGTTCACATGTGATACTCTTATTTTAATGGGTTATTTATTACCAACTTGGGATTTATTAATATTTATATTCTTGTTGCAACAATGTTACTTGCGGGGATTTAACATGACATTCTGAACATTCTTTACAAAAGCATAGAATTTCAAGGCAGAGAGGCCAAACATCTGTGTTGGTGTTTTAAGATAGAAACATTAAATGAACCAATTTTTAGGTAGTGATTCAGAAATTTTAGTAATTTTTGCTCTTCATGATCTTGAAGTTATTCTGTCTTTTCTGTCCTCAAGGGAAAATTAAATGGAACATGAGTACTGCCAAGGGGTTATTTTGTTTATCAGGTTCTTTCACTGCCAAGATAATTTTTTAAAGGACTGGTTTATAGAGATTATAGATTATTCCTATGTATCTTCTCATCTCAAATAACTGATCGTATTTTAGTTGTTTTTTGTAACTGAGATTACTAGAAATCTCTTCAAAAATATCATGGCCTTAACTCTTTTCATTTTAGCAGATCTATGATTTTTGTGTCAGGATCTTAGCTAAGATCTTTTCACAGTAAATTATAATTTAAAAACCCAGTAAAGTCCTCTATTTCCAGCATTATGATAAACTGCATGTTATGAGGGACCCTCTCACTAATGTAGAAATAGATCTTAGAAAATTGAAACAACAACAAAAATACCCCATGATTTTGATATATAGTTTTTCCCAAGGAGAAAAGGAAATCTATAATAGGCCCCTCCTCTACTCTCAAGAAAAGGACAAATAGGAAAAACCAAATTCTGAGCTATTAGCAGGTAGGGAAACCAGATTTTTGAGCACAATTAAGTCGACTTCTGTAAAGAGAGCTGGTTGAACCTGAGAGCTTTATTTACATCAGGTTAGGACACTGGAAGAGGAATAAAATAATCCCTCTTCAGCGGCATGCCCCTCACCCTTGCCTCCAGAAGAAGCAATTATAAATCCTTTCTAGAATAATGCAGCCACAATTTAGGCAGTCAGGATTCCCACAGATAAAATTCAGTAAGATATGAACTCACAATTTTTAAATGACCAAATACCAAAGAAATGAGCCAATATGAAATAGTGTCAACAGAAACAACCAACAGCAGATTGAGACTCCCAAAGGCTTTATATATTGGAATTATTCAGTATGAACATATAATAATTAAAATACTTAAGTAAAGGATCGAATACAAAATAAGCAAATAATAAGAAACTAACAAAAATGGCCAGGTTAAAAAAAAAAAAAAAAAAAAAATGGCCAGGTAAGTTTAGATTATATAATCAGTAAAGTAAAAACTCAAAGGATAGGGAAAACCCAATATTGTTAAGATGTCAGTTCTCCACAAATCAATCTGTAGCCTGAATGAAATCCCAATAAAAACTGCAGCAGAATTTTTTCTAGAAATTGACAGGATAATTGTAAAATGTATGTGGAAATGCAGAGGACTTAGAATGGCCAAAGCAATCTCGAAAAAGACCAAATTTGGAGGACTTAACACTACCAGATTTCAAGATTTACTGTTAACCCACAGTAATCAAGACAGTGTGATACTGACATATCAAATAGATCAGTGGAAAAGAGCACTCAGAAATAGACCCGCGTTTATGGCATTTTTGACAAAGGCACCAAAGCAATCCAATAGGGAGAAGAAAGTTTTTTCCACAAATAGTGCTGAAATAACTGAATATATCCATATGGAAAAAAAGTGAACCAATATCTCTACCTCACATCAAACACAAGGATTAACTTGAAGTAGAGCACAGACATAAACATACAATATAAAACAATAAAGCTTTTAGGGGAAAACATGGAATAGAGTCGTGACTTGGGAATGAGCAACAGTTTCTCTTTTTTTTAATAATTAATTGAATCTTTATTGCCACTTATATTCTTTATAACTGGCAACAGTTTCTCAGGTCACAAAAAGTGATAACCAAAAAAGAAAAAAAGGTCACTGTACTTTATCAAAATTAAAACTTACGCTTTTCAGAAGACAGCATTAAGAAAATGAATAGTTAAGACTAGGAAAAAATATTCCCAAAATGTAAACGTGACAAAGAACTGATGTCATGTTTATATAAAGAACTCCTACAACTTAATAAGGTGAAGCCAAACCAGTTTTTGAAAATGGACAGTTTGAACAGACATTTCACAAAATAAGATATGTGAATGGTCAGTAAAAACATGAAGAACTGCTCTGTATCAGTCATCCAGGAAATGCAAATTAAAACCATTATGAGATACTACTATATAACCACCAGTATGGCTAAAATTGGAAAGACTGACAATACCAAATGTTGACAGAGTTGTAAAGTACTTGGAATTCTCAGCTTTTATTGTTGAGAATGTAAACTGTTACAATCACTTTAGAAAAAAGACTGGGAGATTCTTATAAAGCTAAGCATATACCTAGCCTATGATCCAGTAATTTCACTCCTGGGTCTTACCTTAAAAAAATTAAAACATATGACCATAAAAAGACTTATACAAAAGTATTCGTAGGAACTTTATTCATAATAGCCTAAAACTAGAATCAGCCCAGGTGCCCATCAATCAGAGAATGCTTTTTTCTTTAACTGCCATATATCCATACAATGTAATACTAATCGGCGATAAAAAAAAAACAGGCTGGGGCTTCCCTGGTGGCGCAGTGGTTGACAGTCTGCCTGCCAATGCAGGGGACACGGGTTCGTGCCCTGGTCTGGGAAGATCCCACATGCCGCGGAGCGGCTAGGCCCATGAGCCATGGCCGCTGAGCCTGCGTGTCCGGAGCCTGTGCTCCGCAACGGGAGAGGCCACAACAGTGAGAGGCCCGTGTACCACACACACACACACACAAAAAACAGGCTAATGATACGTGCAACCACATAGATATATCTCAAAAACATTATGGCATATTTGTCAAAACCCCGTGAACACTAAAAGTTTGTGCATTTTATTGTATGTAAATTATACGGCAAAAGAAGAACCTATAAACAAATATTGACCTCTAATGATATGCATGCTAAAGTACTTGGGGGAAGTATAACTGATGTCTGCGATTTACTTTGAAATGCACTAAAAATAAGATGGGTTAAAGGATAGGTAGATGAATAGCTAAATGATAAAGCAAGCGTAGTAAAATGTTAATGACAGTCTAGGTGGTTAGTATACAGGTGTTCACTGTAAAATTCTTTCAATTTTGATATATATTTGAAATTATTTGGGTAAAATAAGTAAACAAAGAAATAAGTACATAATTACAAAAAGCTCATTGGATGGGTTAAACATCACACTAAATGCAGTGAGAGACTTGTAGTGAACTGGAATACAGATCTGAAGCAATTGCACATAGTGGAGCAGAGAGAACAAGAAGATGGAGAATATGGAAGAGAAGTTAAGATACATGGAGGATATAATGAGATGGTCTAACACAGTGCTATTCAAAGTAGTAGTCTGTGACAAGGTAAGGAACTTGTGCCAGAATGTGAATCAGTGGCTTTCTCTTCATTGAGAAAGTCTTGCTTAAATAAATAAATAAATACATACATAAATAAGCAAGCAAGCTACTCAACAGTGGGCTTACTATGACTTCAACTGGCAGTGGTCAGTATCTCCAAAAGTAACTAAGGGTCCTGCCTTATTAAAGAGGATGGGCTTCACAGTCAAGCCTCAGATTTTGTCAAGGCTGAAAATTCTAGTTACCAACAAAATTGTTTTATAAAATTCCATTGGTTACTGGATAAATTCTTATATTGGGCATCTTAGGCTAAGGACTCTGAATAATATAGGAAACCACATAGAGGTTTAAAAGTATGAGAAAAATGGCTTATCTTCTGGAACCCCAAACTTTCCACAATCTACAAGTTTTTAAGGACGCTCAAGCACTGCTGATGACCAGTCCTATATAAGAGGTAGCAAATTTGAGAATTTTGTTAAGTGCTGTGTTCTGAATGTGTCCTCCCAGATTCATATGTTGGAAACCTAGTGCCCAAGGTGATGGTATTAGGGATTAGGTCATGAAGGTAAAGACATCACAAACTAGATTAATGCCCTTTCAAAAGAAAACCAGCAGAGCTCCCCAGCCCCTTCCACTGTGTAAAGATATAACAAGAAGTCTGCAACCCTGAAGAGGGCCCTCACTCAACCATGCTGGCACTCTGACCTTGAATATACACACCACATCTTTATCCATTCATCTGTTAATGGACATTTAGGTTGCTTCCATGTTTTGGCTACTGTAAATAGTGCTGCTATGAACATTGGGGTGCGCGTATCTTTTCAAATTAGAGTTTTCATCTCTTCCGGATATATGCCCAGGAGTGGGATGGCCGGATCATTTGGTAGTTGTATTTTAGTTTTTTAAGGAACCTCCCTACTATTTTCTGTAGTGGCTGCACCAATTTACATTCCCACCAGTAGTGTAGGAGGGTTCCCTTTTCTCCACACCCTTTGTAGACTTTTTGATGATGACCATTCTGATCGGTGTGAGGTGGTACCTCATTGTAGTTTTGATTTGCATTTCTCTAATAATTAGTGATGTTGAGCATCTTTTCATGTGCCTGTTGGCCATCTGTCTGACTTCTTTGGAGACGTCTATTTAGTTCTTCTGCACATTTTTTGATTGGGTTGTTTCTTTGATATTGAATTGTATGAAATCTTTGTGGGTTTTTTTTTGCGGTACACGGGCCTCTCACTGCTGTGGCCTCTCCCGTTGCGGAGCACAGGCTCCGGACGCGCAGGCTCAGCAGCCATGACTCACGGGCCCAGCTGCTCCGTGGCATGTGGGATCTTCCCGGACCAGGGCACAAACCCGTGTCCCCTGCATCGGCAGGCGGACTCTCAACCACTGTGCCACCAGGGAAGCCCTCTTTGTATATTTTGGCAATTAAGAGTGAAATATTGCCATTTGCAGTAACATGTGGACCTAGAGATTATCATACTAAGTGAAATAAGTCAGAGAAAGACAAATACTATATGATATCACTTATATGTGGAATCTAAAAAATAATACAAATAAACTTACTTACAAAACAGAAACAGACTCACAGACATAGAAAACAAACTTAGGGTTACCAAAGGGGAAGGAGGGAGGGATAAATAAGGAGTATGAGATAGCAGATATACAATACTATATAGAAAATAGATAAACAACAAGGATTTACTGTATAGCACAGGGAACTATATTCGATATCTTATAATAACATATAATGGAAAAGAATCTGAGAAAGAAAAAAATATATATATATATTAAACTATCACTTTGCTGTGTTCGTGAAACTAACATAATATTGTAAGTCAACTGTACTTCAGTTTTTTAAAAAAGAGTATATTAATCAGTAGAATACATCTTTTGCTTGAGCAGGGTATGTATTTTACTCCTCTCCTCCTTTCTCCTCCTCCAGACATTTACTGATTTCTATCATGTACTAGTCTCCGTAATAGGTACTAGACATACTGAGATGATTAAGATATCATTTTGGTTCTTAAGGAGTTCACAGTCTAGAAGGAAAAACTCACAGGTAAACCAGTATTTATAATATAGTGGAATATGCACTGATAGAGGTGTATGAAAAAGTGCTATGAATGCTGTTACGGGTTACTGGGTTTAGAGTGGGAAGGAGGTGGTCACAGAGGGCACTTGTCAGACAAGGATTGGGAGGGAGAGTGTTCCAAACAGACGAAGTTGCTAGTAGAAAAAAGTATGGAAAGCACCTGTGTTTTTGAAAATTAAAAAATATTTCCATGTTGCCAGGTGTAATATAGAAAGGTGGTGGGAGATGAGATAAGTAGATAGAGTAACTTCTGGTTAAAGTGAACATTGAATACATACATTTAACCTCAGCTACTACCCCAAAACCCTAAAACAAAAGTAAAGAGTTTTTTTAATGTGTAAACCCACAGGCAAAACAGGATAGGAGACAACAGCAACAACATTTTAGAAACTAGAAAGCTGATGGATGATTGCCTTTACTTAGCAGCCCAAAGAAAGACTTCTCCTAACTAACATTTGTACAAGCCTTAAAGCACCCCAGTTTGTGGAACTGCACAGGGCTCAGGAATTAGAGATATCAAGTTATTGCTGAAAGCAGGAGGTTAAGATGGAGTTAAAACATTAAAAAGAGGATTAGTTGAAAGTCTCCTTAAGATGCAGTTAGAGTCCCGTCTCAGATCTTTTCCAGTTCTGTGTTAACAGCCAGCTGCCTCTCCTTTACCCTGGCAGAGTATTAGAGGTTGGTTGGTTGGTTTGTGTATTTTTGAGAGAGAGAGACAGAGCGTGAACAGGCCAGGGAAACACTATGTCTGGCTGAGGGAAATACTGTTTTGCTGCAAACATGGGAGTAAAGTGAGTGTCAGATATTAAGAATACCAGTCGACAACTTTCCCCCTTCAGCTCCTAGAACTTTGGCAACCTTCCCTCAAGCAGGACATTGGAAGACAGCTCTCTGAGAAATGTGACCAGCCAAAGAGGAAAAGATTTTACTAAAAATACTGAGATAAGAGTTTCTTAACGGAACAGCTCAACCAGGTCATGCTATAATGAAGCT
Source organism: Aethalodelphis obliquidens (assembly GCF_003676395.1). Lineage (NCBI taxonomy): Eukaryota > Metazoa > Chordata > Mammalia > Artiodactyla > Delphinidae > Aethalodelphis > Aethalodelphis obliquidens. Next base: position 35,244,438 of record NW_020837958.1, read on the forward strand.
CTCAGTCAACAAGCTTCACCATGGACACGTTCTTTTTCTTTTGTCATTCTTTGGTTTACCTCTTGCAAAGGATGACCTAAGCAGAAGGGGTCAGTTAAACAAAGTCCGTTCCTACTCCCCACCATTGTTCCTCAACTCTGCTTTCATTCTCCACGCCCCTTGTAAGAGAACCATCTAGTCAGCATCCATAATTATTCTGTCCTTTTCCTTCTTGGGTACCTCTATTCCTCCGACTGCCTCAGACAACCTCAGCTTTCTTTTGGCTTTGAAACAGGGTCATCCACAATCACTACTACCCTCTGGAAATAGGCTCAAAGAAATTAAGTGATTTTCTCAAATCACACAGCTTGTAATTTGAAAGGTGAGTCCTAAATCTAATTTTTTTTTTTTATTCTTGCCTTTAAGTCACTGATATACTGTGTTCTTCAAAAACTGTGGCAGGGCTTCCCTGGTGGCGCAGTGGTTGAGAGTCCGCCTGCCGATGCAGGGGATGCGGGTTTGTGCCCCTGTCCGGGAGGATCCTGCGTGCCACGGAGAGGCTGGGCCCATGAGCCTTGGCCGCTGGGCCTGCGCGTCCGGAGCCTGTGCTCCGCAACGGGAGAGGCCACAACAGTGAGAGGCCCGTGTACCAAAAAAAACAAAAAACAAAACAAAACAAAAAACTGTGGCAATAGGTACTATATAGCTAAATTTAAGTTTAGATCAGGAACTTAAATTCTGGAAACTTGTGGATCTTTATTTTTATTTTTCCTAAATAGCAATTGCTATTGAAAAACCCCAACCTTAACTGAGTGAAAACAGACCTTGTTTTTATTGTTCATCATTGTATACCCAACATCCAGCACAGTACCTGGCACATAGAAAGTATTCAGATATTATTTGAATACATGAATGATTACATAATTTCATGGAAGTGGTAATTATTGAAATAAGAGTCTACTTTTCTAAGTTACTTAATAAGGAACTAACTTGGTTGTCAACACTTTGAATTTCAGATATAGGAGAAAATTAAGAAGTTAGCTGTTCTAACATCTGTAAGGTTTAGGCCAAATCTTTGGCTATCACCAACTCAACCAATGAGAACTCATTGATAAATCTAGTGGAAACTCTTCAGTTCTTATTTATTTATTTGTTTGTTTGTTTGTTTATTGACACATGGTAGATTTGATGATGACCACTGGCCACTTCTGTGCAAAACGCTCTTCCCTTATCTTTTTTTTTTGCGTTATGCGGGCCTCTCACTGTTGTGGTCTCTCCCGTTGCGGACGCGCAGGCTCAGCGGCCATGGCTCACGGGCACAGCCGCTCCGCGGCATGTGGGATCTTCCCGGACCAGGGCACAAACCCGTGTCCCCTGCATCGGCAGGCGGACTCTCAACCACTGTGCCACCAGGGAAGCCCCCCTCTTCCCTTATCTTTGATGATACCATTTCTCCTGACTTTCTACTTCTTTTGAATCTCTTTTTCAGTCTTTTTGGTAAGCCTTCTTATCCCCATCCTGCAAGTCGTGATGTTTATTTTAAAATCTTAAATGTTTATCTTAAATCTTAAACCTTCTCCCAGTCTAAGATTCTACCTAGGCAATCTTATTCATCCCCATTACTGTCTTCTACGTAATCCTTCCAAATCTTCCTCCAGAATTGAATATCTTGCTGGTTGCTCTCCATCTTTACTTGAATGTCCCAAAGCTATTTAGATGTTATGTTCCAAACTGAAATAATCACCTTTTATCCCCATTTTCAGCCACCATCCACAACCTCTTCCTCCTGAGTTTCCTGGTTTAACAAATGGCACCAAATAAGCAAAAAACATGAAATTAGTCTCTTAGCCTTATCCTCACGTCTGATCAGCCACTGAGTCCTATAGGGTCTGCGTTCCTATGTCTCTTTCCTGATGTCTCTCAACTCCCATCCACTTTTCTCTGTCCTTAAATTCCAATATCCTGATTTAAGTCACCAACGTTTCTTACCTCTTTTACTGCAGCAACTTCTTAACTGGTCTCCCCACCTCTCCCCTGACCCATCCCCTTACTTTATCTGTTTCCTTGCTTTACAAAAGTGATATTTCTACAATTCAGGTTGGAGCTCATCACTTCCCAACTTAAAATCCTTTCCCCGTGCCCTCAAAGTAAATTCTGATCATATCTTTGCTCCTTCCTACCGCTACAGCCTCATTTTTCACTGCTGTCAATCCTCTGGCCTTTGCACATCTTACTGCCTTAGTTTGGAACACTATTCTTTTCTACTCCCTACTCCCTCAATTGTCCCTTTCACCTAGTTAACTCCTAGTCATCCTTTACTCTTAGTTTAGATGTCACTTCCTCCTGGAAGCCTTCTTTGGCCCATCAGTTTTAGGTTGGTAGCCATTTCTGTGTGCTTCTGCTGTATTTTGTACTGCGTCCATTCTATCCACCGTGATCCTACAGTAACGCTTACCACATATAATGAAATTACCTGTTGGTGTACCTATATTCTCCATTATGTCTGGCATGAAATAGTGTCTCAGTACAACTTGGATGAATGAGTAAATGAATAAGTGAATGTAATATAAGTAGCTGCTTACCTTATCTGGTTAGAGTTTCAATTCTCCACAGCTTCCATCCTTAAACAGGTTGCCAGAGCTAGCCTCTGCTCACTTTTGTATCTCTGTGCACAGGAATATCTAGGAAAGAAAACCTAGATCGATGGTTTGATAATTCACAACCTCTGCTTGAAAGCAAAATTTAAAGTTCACATATAGCTGGCAAATACTGTCCCAGTCGACAGTACTGTCAATGATATATTGAGTGGGCCAAAAAGTGCCTTCAGTTTTTTAAGTAAAGATAAAAGACACATTTTTCATTTTCACCAAGAACTTTATTGTACAACATATTCACCCTTTTGTTCCACTACCTTCTGCCGTTTTTCAGGCAACTTCATAATTCCATCTTCCCAAAACTTTTTATCTTTTTGAGCAAAGAACTCTTCCACGTGCCTTTTACAGTCTTCCAGGGAATTGAAATTTTTTCCATTAAGAGAGTTTTGTAAAGACCGAAATAAATAGTAATCCGAAGGTGCAATGTCTGGTGAATACAGCTGATGAATTAGAACTTCCCAGCCAAGCTGTAACAGGTTTGCCTGGTCATCAAAGAAATATGCGGTCGTGTGTTATCCTGATGGAAGATTATGCTTTTTCTGTTGACTAATTTTGGATGCTTTTCGTCTAGTGCTGCTTTCAGTTGGTCTAATTGGGACCAACTTGTTGGAACTAATCCTTTGGTTTTCCAGAAGGAGTTCATAATAGAGGACTCCCTTCCAGTCCCACCGTATACATAACATCACCTTCTTTGGATGAAGACTGGCCTTTGGTGTGGTTGGTGGTGGTTTATTTCACTTGCCCCACAATCTCTTCCGTTCCACATTATTGTACAGTATCCACTTTTCATCACCTGTCACAATTTCTTTAAAAAACGGAACGTTTTCATTACATTTAAATAGAGAATAGCATGCAGAAATATGGTCCAGAAGGTTTTTTTTGCTTAACTTACTTGGAACCCAGACATCAAAGCGATGAACATAACCAAGCTGGTGCAAATGATTTTCAATGCTTGATTTGGTTATTTTGAGTATGTCAGCTATCTCCCACGTGGTATAATGTTGATTGTTCTCAATTAATGTCTCGATATGATCTCTGTCAACTTCAACTGGTCTACCTGACCATGGAGCATCGTCCAGTGAGAAATCTCCAGCACGAAACTTTGCAAAGCACTTTTGACACGTTCAGTCAGTCGCAGCACCTTCTCCATACCTGCACAAATCTTTTTTTTGCATTTCAGTTGTGTTTTTACCTTTCTTGAAATAATAAAGCATAATATGCTGAAAATGCGCTTTTTTTCCATCTTCAATTTTGAAATGGCTACACAGAAATTCACTAATTTTGAAAAGTCTTTTTTTAAATGTACGCTGATATGACAGCTGTCACATACAGTCTAACAAAATTGTTTCAAATGAAGTTAAAGACAACTAGGTGCTACTAGAGCCATCTTACAGAAAAAACCAAGCGAACCTTTTGTCCCACCCAATATATAAAGCATGAGTGTTCGTATCTACTGTGTTAGAATCCCAGGGATGAAGCATCTTGTATTTTTTTTAAAGTTCCACAGGTAAATTTGACATGTAACTAGAGTTGAAAAATCAGTGTCCTGTTATCTGGTGTAGTCATTTATTAAGCTTTCCTTAAAATTTTTAAATGTGCATTTCTGGGCCCCATCATCAGAGATTCTGATTTGGTAAGTCTGTAAGGGGTAGATTAGAGCCAACATTTAAAACTTTTCAACAGCGAAAAGGACAGCTTTATAGATATGCAATCCATCAAATACTCTTCAGTCATTTTCAGGAAAGCTGAAAAAGGATTTCTGCATTGTCGAAGAGGTTGGACTAGATGTCCCCCGGATTCCTCTTATAAATTCTATCATCTCAGGACCCTTTTTTTCATCCTTGCTTAGTAGGAGCAATCGTGGTCCTCTCTAGTTCATAACACCATATCATCTTTGGTCCATGCAAGGTCCCATTCTTGTTTTATTCACTTATTTTTAAAGTTCTTCTTTCTTTTTTAATAGTTATTTATTTGGCTGCACTGGGTCTTAGTTGCAGCACGCAGGTCTTTAGTTGCGGCACGTGGGATCTTTTAGTTGCGGCATGTGGGATCTAGTTCCCTGACCAGAGATCAAACCTGGGCCCCCTGCATTGGGAGTGTGGATTCTTAACCACTGGACCACCAAGGAAGTCCCTATTCATTTATTTTTATTACCATTATGCTCCCAATCTCCCTCAATTATTTTAATGTGTTTAATATATTATTTTCAATGTAGATGTTGTTTAAAATTGCATATTATTTAGTGCACATGTATTTTTAATTTATGTAAATGGTGTAGTACTTATTCTGTTTCTTTTTCAATCAGCATTATATTTTTAATATCATCTTAGGAGGCTAGTGTAAATATGATTCCAAAACCAAATAAATACAGTAGAAGGAAAGGAAAATTAGTCCCACTTTTCCTATCAAGGTAAGTGCAGAACTCTTAAATAAAATATTGGCTAATTGATTATATTAGTGCATTAAAAAAAACCAAACCATCATGATATAGCAGAATTGGTCCCTGGATCCTTTCAGTATAATTCACCACATTAATAGATTAAAGGAGAAAGATTATGATTATCTTAATCAGTACAGAGAAGGCATTTAATAAAATTCAATGTGTATTTGTGTAAAAGTTCTTAGCAAACTGTTATTAGAGAAAAGCTTCCATACTTGGTAAAACCTACATACCAAAGACCTATAGCAAGCCTTATAGTTATTGAAGAAATGTTATGTGTTCACTTTAAGACTGTAATAAGATAAAGATGCTTACTTTTATCACTACTGTTAACAATGTGTCAAATCATTATGTTGTATACCTAAAACTAATACAATGTTACATGTGAATTCTTTCTCAAAAAATGTTACAAGGGGAAAATGAGATCCAAGGATTAGAAGAGAAAGAAAAAACTGTCATTATTTTCAGATGGTATGATCCTCTGCCTGGAAAAAGTGCCACATTGACAAATTAACTACTCAGACGATTCATTTAGATTACTGAATGTAAGACCAATCTACAAAACTCAATAGTATTTCTTTTTACCAGCAAAAACCAACTAACAAGTAAAAAAATTTTTTAATTCCCCCTTTCTCTCCCCTTCCTTCTTTCCTTCCTTCCTCCCGTATCCAAGCACCATTGGGCAGGCTCAGGCAGGGTAATGGTAGCCAGACAGAGGCTGAATCCCATACTTACAAACACACAGAGAGTAGATGAATTGGTATTGGTGGCCCAGTGGAATAAGAGTACTATTTATAGTCAGAAGACTGACCAAATTAAGTAAAGGTATTGAGGATAATTGTAGCCAGGTTTTTCACTGATAAAAGAAGAAAGTATAAGTATGGAAAAAGAGAAGCTAGCATGAATCTTATGGTTTTGAATAAATTAGGGCTAATAATGCCAACTCATGGTTTTCAACATATATACATTGAAAAAGTATGTGGAAATGTGTGTGTATGTCTGTGAATATGTGGGGGGAGGGTGCATATATATATTTCCTAGCTGTATTTATTGAGAGGGCCAGGCAGCAGAGACACCCCCGTATAACAATGAACACACCTAGTATCCACATCTTGGTTTCTAAATACCAGTCTCCATTAAAAGGAAGAAATGACTCCTTGAAGAAATTACTAGGGCCAGGACTAGAGCAAATAAAACATGAGAAAGGCTTTATATTTCAGGAAGTACGGAAGTGCTCAAAGAATGAATGAGCTCTAGTTGGACTTTTTTTATTGTGGTAAAATATACACATCATTAAACTTAACATTTTAACCCTTTTCAAGTGTACAGGTCAGTGGCATTAAGTACATTCACACTGTTATGCAAAAACATCACCACCATCCATCTCCAGAACTTTTTCCATCTTCCCAAACTGAAATTCTGTACCAGTTAAGCAGTAACTCCCAATTTCTGCCTACGTCCCACCCCAGCCCCTGGCAACTATCATTTTACTTTCTATCTGTATTAATTCGACTACTCTAAGTACTTCATATAAGTGAAGTCATACAATATATGTCTTTCCATGACTGGGTTATTTCACTTAGCATATCCTTAAGGTCATTCATGTTGTAGCATGTGTCAGAATTGCCTTCCTTTTTAAGGCCAAATAATATTATACTGTATGAGTATAACACATTTTGCTTATCCATTCTTCTGTTGATGAGCATTTTAGGTTGCTTCTACCTTGGCTATTGCAAATAATGCTGTGGTGAGCATGGGTATACAAATATCTCATCACGTCCCTACTTTTTCTGCAAGCAAACTGCCTTTAAGCCTTCAAGTTTGCTTGCAGAAAAAGTTAATTCTCTTCATCACAGAGCTGCATATACATTAGCTCAGAAATTCAAAGATCCTGAAAGAGGAAATCCAGCTGAAGGAGCTGCAGGCCTGACTGACAAGGTAGCCAGCAGATCAGTAACAGTATGTGCATGCAGCGCCTAACCCTACACTTACTTCTGAACATAAGCATGTGTACTGCGTCACTTGCACCTTCCACATCTCTGGCAACTCTAACTCAGAACTGTACAGTGAAGGGAATTCTGGGGACTGTAGTTCCAGCTTAGCTAAATTGACATACTGCAAAGTCACTCCACTCTTCTTCCCCATCAATACCCTCATTTAACATGAGACCCTGTAAGGCTGTGACCTCAGTTTGTACTGTAATTCAGTCACCTAAAGGTTAAACTTTGTTATGATAGTTACACATCTGAACCCTGCAGCTACAGGATCTTATTTCATTTATCTTTTAGAGTAGTCATAGAAACTTTCTGGCCCCTTAGCTGAACCTTGTGATAGAAATTTAGCATCTTGAGCTTATTATGATCTTCCTTCAAATTCTCTAGTGAACTTTGATACAGTGGGCGAGGCTTATTGTTCCTCTTATTTGAATTAAAATATGTATGGCAACACTGACTTGGTTACATAGGCACCTGATTACGGTTGTTCATAGGTGTTAATTTAGGTAACTGTTTTGCTTTTGAGTGCCATGGACTACCAGTTTCTCATTAACCACTGGCAAAAGATTTATTAATGGTTTTTGGTTTTAATAATTATTTTTATCAAAACTCTATTTTTTCTTTAAGACTTTATTTTTTTTAACATCTTTATTGGAGTATAACTGCTTTACAGTGTTGTGTTAGTTTCTGCTGTATAACAAAGTGAATCAGCTATATGTATACATATATCCCTGTGTCCTCTCCCTCTTGCGCCTGCCACCCACTCTCCCTATCCACCCCTCTAGGTGGTCACAAAGCACTGAGCTGATCTCCCTGTGCCATGCAATTGCTTCCCACTAGCTATCTATTTTACGTTTGGTAGTGTGTATGTGTCAGTGTTATTCTCTCACTTCGTCCCAGCTTACCCATCCCCCCTCCCCGTGTCCTCAAGCCCATTCTCTACGTCTGCGTCTTTATTCCTGCCCTGCCCCTAGGTTCGTCAAAACCACTTTTTTTTTTTTTTTAGATTCCATATATATGTGTTAGCATACAGTATTTCTTTTTCTCTTTCTGACTTACTTCCCTCTGGATGACAGATTCTAGGCCCATCCACCTCACTGCAAATAACTCAATTTCGTTTCTCTTTATGGCTGAGTAATATTCCATTGTATATATGTGCCACATCTTTATCCATTCATCTGTCGACGGACACTTAGGTTGCTTCCATGTCCTGGCTACTGTAAATAGAGCTGCAGTGAACATTGTGGTACATGACTCTTTTTGAATTATGGTTTTCTCAGGGTATATGCCCAGTAGTGGGATTGCTGGGTCATATGGTAGTTCTATTTTTAGTTTTTTAAGGAACCTCCACACTGATCTCCATAGTGGCTGTATCAATTTACATTCCCACCAACAGTGCAGGCGGCTTCCCTTTTCTCCACACCCTCTCCAGCATTTATTGTTTTGTAGATTTTTTGATGATGGCCATTCTGACCAGTGTGAGGTGATAACCTCACTGTAGTTTTGATTTGCATTTCTCTAATGATTAGTGATGTTGAGCACCCTTTCGTGTGTTTGTTGGCAATCTGTATATCTTCTTTGGAGAAATGTCCATTTAGGTCTTCCACCCATTTTTGGAGTGGGTGGTTTGTTTTTTTTGAAATTGAGCTGCATGAACTGCTTGTATATTTTGGAGATTAATCATTTGTCAGTTGCTTCATTTGCAAATATTTTCTCCCATTCTTAGGGTTGTCTTTTCGTCTTGTTTATGGTTTCCTTTGCTATGCAAAAGCTTTTAAGTTTCATTAGGTCCATTTGTTTTTTTTTGTTGTTTTTCTTTCCATTTCTCTAGGAGGTGGATCAAAAAGGATCTTGCTGTGATTTACATCACAGAGTGTTCTGCGTATATTTTCACTAAGAGTTTTGTAGTCTCTGGCCTTACATTTAGGTCTTTAATCCATTTTGAGTTTATTTGTGTATACCGTGTTAGGGAGTGTTCTAATTTCATTCTGTTACATGTAGCTGTCCAGTTTTCCCAGCACCACTTATTGAAGAGGCTGTCTTTTCTCCATTGCATATTCTTGCCTCCTTTATCAAAGATAAGGTGACCATAGGTGCGTGGGTTTATCTCTGGGCTTTCTATCCTATTCCATTGATCTATATTTCTGTTTTTGTGCCAGTACCATACTGTCTTGATTACTGTAGCTTTGTAGTGTAGTCTGAAGTCACAGAGCCTGATTCCTCCAGCTCCATTTTTCTTTCTCAAAATTGCTTTGGCTATTCGGGGTCTTTTGTGTTTCCATACAGATTGTGAAAATTTTTGTTCTAGTTATGTGAAAAATGCCATTGGGAGTTTGGTAGGGATTGCATTGAATCTGTAGATTGGGTAGTATAGTCATTTTCACAACGTTGATTTTTCCAATCCAAAACATGGTATATCTCTCCGTCTGTTTGTATTGCCTTTAATTTCTTTCATCAGTGTCTTATAGTTTTCTGCATACAGGTCTTTTGTCTCTTTAGGTAGGTTTATTCCTAGGTATTTTATTCTTTTTGTTGCGGTGGTAAATGGGAGTGTTTCCTTAATTTCTCTTTCAGATTTTTCATCATTAGTGTATAGGAATGCAAGAGATTTCTGTGCATTAATTTTGCATCCTGCTACTTTACCAAATTCATTGATTAGCTCTAGTAGTTTTCTGGTAGCATCTTTACGATTCTCTATGTATAGTATCATGTCGTCTGGAAACAGTGACTGTTTTACTTATTCTTTTCCAGTTTGGATTCCTTTTATTTCTTTTTCTTCTCTGATTGCTGTGGGTAAAACTTCCAAAACTACGTTGAATAGTAGTGGTGAGAGTGGGCAACCTTGTCTTGTTTCTGATCTTAGAGGAAGTGGTTTCAGTTTTTCACCATTGAGAATCATGTTGACTGTGGGTTTGTCATATATGGCCTTTATTATGTTGAGGTAAGTTCCCTCTATGCCTACTTTCTGGAGAGTTTTTATCATAAATGGGTGTTGAATTTTGTCAAAAGCTTTTTCTGCATCTGTTGAGATGATCATATGGTTTTCATCCTTCAGCTTGTTAATATGTTGTATCATATTGATTGATTTGCGTATATTGAAAAATTCTTGCATTCCTGAGATAAACCCCACTTGATCATGGTGTATGATCCTTTTAATGTGTTGTTGGTTTCTGTTTGCTAGTATTTTTTTTTTTTTTTTTTTTTTTTTTTTGCGGTACACGGGCCTCTCACTGTTGTGGCCTCTCCCTTTGTGGAGCACAGGCTCCGGACGCGCAGGCTCAGCGGCCATGGCTAACGGGCCCAGCCGCTCTGCAGCATGTGGGATCTTCCCGGACCGGGGCACGAACCCACGTCCCCTGCATCGGCAGGCGGACTCTAAACCACTGCGCCACCAGGGAAGCCCTGTTTGCTAGTATTTTGTTGAGGATTTTTGCATGTATATTCATCAGTGATATTGGTCTGTAATTTTCTTTTTTTGTAGTATGTCTGTCTGGTTTTGGTATCAGGGTGATGGTGGCCTCATAGAATGAGTTTGGGAATGTTCCTCCCCCTGCTATATTTGAGTTTGGAAGAGTTTGAGAAGGATAGGTGTTAGCTCTTCTCTAAATGTTTGATAGAATTTACCTGTGAATCCATCTGGACCTGGGCTTTTGTTTGTTGGAAGATTTTTAATCTCAATTTCAGTGCTTGTGATTGGTCTGTTTATATTTTCTATTACTTCCTGGTTCAGTCTCAGAAGGTTGTGCTTTTCTAAAAATTTGTCCATTTCTTCCAGGTTGTCCATTTTATTGGCATATAGTTGCTTGTAGTAATCTCTCATGATCCTTTGTATTTCTGCAGTGTCAGTTGTTACTTCTCCTTTTTCATTTCTAATTCTGTTGATTTGAGTCTTCTCCTTTTTTTCTTGATGAGTCTGGCTAGTGGTTTATCAGTTTTGTTTATCTTCTCAAAGAACCAGCTTTTAGTTATATTGATCTTTGCTCTTGTTTTCTTCACTTCTTTTTCATTTATTTCTGATCTGATCTGTATGATTTCTTTCCTTCTGCTAACTTTGGGTTTTGTTTGTTCTTCTTTCTCTAATTGCTTTAGGTGTAAGGTTAGGTTGTTTTTTTGAGATTTTTCTTGTTTCCTGAGGTAGGATTGTATTGCTATAAACTCCCCTCTTAGAACTGCTTTTGCTTCATTGCATAGGTTTTGGGTCGTCGTGTTTTAATTGTCATTTGTTTCTAGATATTTTTTGATTTCCTCTTTGATTTCTTCAGTGATCTCTTGGTTATTTAGTAGTGTATTGTTTAGCCTCCATGTGTGTGTTTTTTTTACAGTTTTTTTCCTGTAATTGATATATAGTTTCATAGCGTTGTGGTCAGAAATTATACTTGAAATGATTTCAGTTTTCTTAAGTTTACCAAGGCTTGATTTGTGACCCAGTATATGATCTATCCTGGAGAATGTTCTGTGAGCACTTGAGAAGAAAGTGTATTCTGTTGTTTTTGGATGGAATGTCCTATAAATATCAGTTAAGTCCATCTTGTTTAATGTATCATTTAAAGCTTGTGTTTCCTTATTTATTTTCATTTTGGATAATCTGTCCATTGGTGAAAGTGGGGTGTTAAAGTCCCCTACTATGATTGTGTTACTGTCAATTTCCCCTTTTATGGCTGTTAACATTTGCCTTATGTATTGAGGTGCTCCTATGTTGAGTGCATAAATATTTACAATTGTAATATCTTCTTCTTGGATTGATCCCTTGATCATTATGTAGTGTCCTTCTCTGCCTCTTGTAATAGTCTTTATTTTAAAGTCTATTTTGTCTGATATGAGAATTGCTATTCCAGCTTTCTTTTGATTTCCATTTGCATGGAATATCTTTTTCCATCCCCTCACTGTCAGTCTGTATGTGTCCCTAGGTCTGAAATGGGTCTCTTGTAGACAGCATATATATGGGTCTTGTTTTTGTATCCATTCAGCCAGTCTATGTCTTTTGGTTGGAGCGTTTAATCCATTTACATTTAAGGTAATTATTGATATGTATGTTCCTATTACCATTTTCTTAATTGTTTTGGGTTTGTTATTGTAGGTCTTTTCCTTCTCTTGTGTTCCCTGCCTAGAGAAGTTCCTTTAGCATTTGCTGTAAAGCTAGTTTGGTGATGCTGAATTTTCTTAGCTTTTTCTTGTCTGTAAAGGTTTGAATTTCTCTGTCAAATCTGAATGAGATCCTTGCTGGGTAGAGTAATCTTGGTTGTAGGTTTTTCCCTTTCATCACTTTAAATATATCCTGCCACTCTCTTCTGGCTTGCAGAGTTTCTGCTGAAAGATCAGCTGTTACTAACCTTATGGGGTTTCCCTTGTATGTTATTTGTTGCTTTTCCCTTGCTGATTTTAATATTTTTTCTTTGTATTTAATTTTTGATAGTTTGATTAATATGTTTTTTGGTGTGTTTCTCCTTGGATTTATCCTGTATGGGACTGTCTGTGCTTCCTGGACTTCATTGACTATTTCCTTTCCCATGTTAGGGAAGTTTTCAACTATAATCTCTTCAAATATCTTCTCAGATGCTTTCTTTTTCTCTTCTTCTTCTTGGACCCCTATAATTTGAATGTAGGTGCATTTAATGTTGTCCCAGTGGTCTCTGATACTGGTCTCAATTCTTTTCATTCTTTTTTCTTTGTTCTGCTCTGTGGTAGTTATTTCCACTATTTTATCTTCCAGGTCGCTTATCCGTTCTGCCTCATTTATTCTGCTATTGATTCCTTCTAGAGAATTTTTAATTTCATTTATTGTGTTGTTCATCATTGTTTTTTTGCTCTTTAGTTCTTCTAGGTCCTTTTTAAACGTTTCTTATATTTTCTCCATTCTATTTCCAAGATTTTGGATCATCTTTACTATCATTACTCTGAATTGTTTTTCAGGTAGACTGCCTATTTCCTCTTCATTTGTTTGTTCTGGTGGGTTTTACCTTGCTCCTTCATCTGCTGCATATTCCTCTGTCTTCTCATTTTGTTAACTTACTGTGTTTGGGGTCTCCTTTTCACAGGTTGCAGGTTTGTAATTCCCGTTGTTTTTGGTGTCTGCCCCGAGTGGGTGAGGTTGGTTCAGTGGGCTGTGTAGGCTTCCTGGTGGAGGGGACTGGTGCCTGTGTTCTGGTGGGTGGAGCTGGATCTTGTCTTTCTGTTGGGCTGGGCTGTGTCCAGTGGTGTGTTTTGGGGTGTCTGTGAACTTAGTATGATTTTAGGCAGCCTCTCTGCTAATGGGTGAGGTTGTGTTCCTGTCTTGCTAATTTTGGGCATGGGGCATCCAGCACTGGTGTTTGCTGGCCATTGGGTGGAGCTGGGTGTTAGCATTGAGACAGAGATCTCTGGGAGAGCTCTCGCCAATTGATATTATGTGGGGCAGGGAGGTCTCTGGTGGTCCAGTGTCCTGAACTCGGCTCTCCCACCTCAGGGGCTCAGGCCTGACACCAGACTGGAGCCCCAAGACCCTGTCAGCCGCACGGTTTCTCGTTTTGTAGGTAAAGTCTCTAAGCCAGCTTGTAGGGTTTGCCATCTCTCTGTCAGCAGGAGGGACTTCTTTTTCAGATATGTGCTGCTCCTGGTGCGCGGTGGCTACTCCTGGGTCGCCAGGCTCCTGAGTGTCCTCGGCGTGGCAGGGGTGCCGTGGGTGACCTGCCTGCTTTCCTCCACCAAGAACCTGCCCCTGAGTGGCTGCGTGTTCTTCCCCGAAGCCCACACAGCCCACCCAGGTGGGCCACACCTGACTCGCAAGACTTTATTTTTTAAGAACAGTTTTAGGTTCACAGCAAAATTAAGAGAAAGGTATAGAGATTTCCCATATATCCCTTGCCCCCACACATGCATAGCCTCCCTCATTATCAGCATTTCCCACAAAAGTGGTACATTGTTACAATTAATGAACCTACATTGACACATCATAATCACCTTAAGTCCACAGTTTGCATCATTCTTGGTGCTGTGCATTCATTGGGTTTGGACAAATGTTTAATGAGGTATATCCATCATAATGATATTATACAGAGTATTTTCACTACCCTAAAACTCCTCTGCCTTTTCATACCCCCCCCACCACCAATTTTTAATGCTTTTGAATCTAATCAGATCAACGAACCAAGTCCAGATTTCCATCCTTAGATTGCTTTTTTCCTGTAATAAGTTCTGGTACAGGTCAGGAAAATCCTTAAGTAGCAATCTTCATTTTCTGCAAGTTTGTTTTATTTTACTTATCTCAGTTACATCTGTCTAAATGTGTAGAAACACCAACAATAATTTCTGAAGATTCTGGACAATAAAATGATTTTGAAAATGGAATTTAAAATTCTTACCTAGTTATATCAGATCTCATTGAGTGTTTACTATACATTTCTAAGGGACACTTGATGGAAATTTAACGGACTGCTGATAATCGTAGGGTTGACATTCTATATACTGATTATTTGAGAACAATCCATGATAAATAGTAATTTGTATTTTTGCTGAGGCAGAAATATGAACTGTACATGTAATGCTAGTGTTTACTAGTGGAACACTTAGCTAGTGTGTAAACCTTGAGAATCATTACCCATCATGCATCTCAACTTGACCTTGTTTTCAAGTAGTCATTGTGTGATTCATGAAATTCTATTTGTGATATGGTAATTGTGACATATGTATTGTTTAAAGAGTAGTAATAAAGCACACATGTACCCAACATCTAGTTTAAGAGATAGAACATTCATATTAAAGTTCTTGGGAGTTCCACTCAACTGTTCTCTGACTCTTCCTCTCCCTTAGAGCTACTCTCCTGAATTTGATGTTATTCATTCCTTTGCTTTTCTTCGTGGTTTACCCCATATGTGTACTCTTAAACTATAATTCAGTTTAGTTTTGACTGCTTTGACCTTCATGTAAGTGGAATCATCCTGTTTTTTCATTGATACAGTAAGTATTTTTTGAGTAACTGCTCATAATGATCACCTGTGTTGATACATGTAGTTATGGTTTATTTATTCACTGCTGTGTGAGTCCATTCTGCTGTTGAAGGATATTTGGACTGTTTCATTGCCCCAGCAATGAAAGCAGTGTTGTAACTCAAGCAATGTTGTATGAACATTCTTATACACTGATGCACTTGTGTAAGAATTTCTCCTGAATAAACACATAGGAATGGAATTGCTGAGTCAAGAGTATGTGCAACTTCAACTTTCCTAGATTATGACAAATTATTTTCTAAAATATCTTTATAAATTTACATTATTGCAGCAGTGTATGAGAGTTTCTTTTACTTCACATCTTTGCCAACTTTTGGTATTAAAAAATTCTTAATTTTTAAATTCTGCCAGTCTGGTTATTATATAAGGGTATATCATTGTAGTTATAATTTGCA
Source organism: Aethalodelphis obliquidens (assembly GCF_003676395.1). Classification (NCBI taxonomy): domain Eukaryota; kingdom Metazoa; phylum Chordata; class Mammalia; order Artiodactyla; family Delphinidae; genus Aethalodelphis; species Aethalodelphis obliquidens. The sequence goes on from NW_020837958.1 coordinate 35,259,882, forward strand.
TTTCCCCAATAACTAATAAAGTGGAATAATTTTTCATGTTTATTGGCTTTGCATGTTTTCTATGTAAGGAAATTCCTATTTGCTTCTTCAGCCCTTTTTTCTTCTGAATTGTTTATCTTTTTCTCTTTGATTTGGAGGAGTTCTTAATATGTTCTGAACACCAATCCTTTCATGTTGCAGGTATCTCTTCCTAGATTGTGGTTGTCTTTTCCTTGTCTTTCTAGCACATTTTGATGACTATAAGTTTGTAAGCATTTCGTTTATGATTTGTACTCTTCTTATGTCTTGTGCAAGAAATACTTCCCTTCAGTGAGGTCATAAAGATATGTTCATATCCACTTAAAAAGTTTAATAATTTTGCCTTTCATATTTCAGTCCTTTAATCTATCTGAAATTGATTTCTTGTGGATTGTATGAGGTAGAGCCAGTTTATTTTTTTCCAAATGTATAACCGGTTGCCCACAGAATGATTTATTTCTATAAATATCTTTTCTCCAGTGATTTGCTGTGGCCCCCTCTTCACACACCACATTTCTATAAGTATATGAGTCTATTCAGGATTTCTGTTCCATTAATCTGTTAGCCTGTTTTCACAAAAGCATCTCATAGTCTTAACTAAAGTTTATATTAAATTTTAATACCCACGAGTCAAGTCCCCATGCTATGTCTTCTTAAGAAATATCTTGCCTCTCCTTTGCCCTTTGTTTTTCTATATAATTTTAGAATCACTTTGTTGAATTCCATAAAAAAATCTATGGGCACTTTGATTAAAATTACATTGAATCCATAGACTAATTTAAGGAAGAACTGACATTTTTGCAAGTCTTCCTATCCATAAACATGGTATATTTCTTAATGTATATAGGCGTTTAATGTCTTTTAATAACATTTTATGATTTTCTCTGTGAAGATTTTATACATCTTTTTTTAGATCTATTTCTGGTTGCCCTATTTTTTTTTGTCTTTACTGTTGTTTATATTACAAATGGTGTCTTTTTAAAATTACATACTCTAATTGCTTTTTTCTGATATATAGAAATATAAATGTATTCATTAATATTGCAAACTTCCTTAATTCCTACAATTTGTCTACATATTCCTTTTAGTACTTCGTGTTGGCAAGCATATAATCCAGTAATAGTAATGCTTTTTGCCTTATTTTAAAAATTTTATACATTTTATTTCTTTTTCTTATTGTCTGGCAAGAATTTATAGTATAACATTAAATAAAAGTGATAGGACTTTTAAAGTTTCATTATTGAGCTTTGTATTTGCTAAAAGGTTTTTGATAAGTGTCCTATATCAGGTTAAAAAGTACTCTTCTATTCCTAGTTTAAGAGTTTTTATCATTAATAAGTATTGAATTTTATGAAATGCTTTTTCTGCAGCTATCAATTGTTTTTATGCATTGTTGGCCTTTATGTGTTAGGGTTTTTTTCCCATGATTGTTTTCATGATTGAAATTAGCCTATACCTTTTTATATTGTCCTTGACTGGTATTAGAACAAGGTCACATTTAGTTTCAGAAAATGAAGTAGGGAGTGTTCCTCTGTATCTCTCTCTGATATAGTGCATATTAGATTGAAATTGCATGTTCCTTGAAAGTTTGTTAGAGCTCATTAGTAAAGCCATCTGAACTTAGTATTTTCTTTGTAGGAATATCTTAAATTTCTAATTATAGACTTGAAATTTTTCATTTTTCTTTGGTATTTTTTTCCTAGGAATTTGTGTATTATTGACTTCTCTCTTCTTTTTTAAGAAGAAATACCCTTTGCCTTTGTAATTTTTCCTCTATTTGTATTATTCCTTTTTGTCAACTTTTTCATTTTATTCTATTATTTTTGACTTCTTGAACTACAGGTTTAAGAGGTTCCCAAACCTCCTGAGTTCAGAGTCCTTAGTATCTCAGCAATGTTTTCTTGGTGCCCCCTGGGCCAAAAAGAAATACCTAACAGCTTCACTTCTTAAGTAATTAGAGCCAGCTTAATATGTATTGATGTCCTTGAAAGTGAATAACCATTTGAAAAAAATACACATAAATTGAAAAAATTAATACTGTTATTTCATTTTTAAATAACTACAATCGTTTACTAATGGAATGTGTGCTCCTGTTAAGTACTTCATAGCTGTTCAAACCATGATTTGCACTACCTACATATCCCGTTCCATCTTGCTTTAATTATAGTACTTGCTTTTAAATCACAACAACTACTGAATACCCCAGCTTCACAAAGATATGTTGTTGATAGTAATGTAGCACAATCTAATGTTGAAAATGTGCATTACCTCCAGCTAGTTGTTCATGCAAGGTCAAGAGATGTTGAAAGATGCTGTATTTCCCCTGAACATTAGAATTATATACCATGTCACTTCTGTGATTTTGATGTAGCACTACAGAATGACTCATCTCACAGTTTGGGAACCAGGGTTCTAAACATTCTTTTTAATTACTGTATAATATTTCATGGTGTGGCTGCAACCCAGTTTTTTTCAAGCATTTCCCTATTGATGGGAATTTACTCTCTGTACAGTTTTTTTCCAACACAAAGCTTCAGTAAACAACATATGTCTTTGTTTACTGTGTTAGTTTTGTACTTCTGTAAGTTAGATGCCTAGGAATGGAATTGCTTGCTCAAAGAGTGTGTGTGTGTGTGTGTGTGTGTGTGTGTGTGTGTGTGTGTGTGTGGTATATGTAAGGCTATATATTTGTATATATATGTGTGTGTGTATTTTTAATAGGTATTGCCAGATTGCTTTTCAGAAAGGCTGTTATGTTTCATGTTTCTGCCAATTTATTGAGGGTATCTCCTTCCCCACATCTTTGCCAGTGATAGGTTCAGTTGCTCTTTTCAATGTTTGCTCTTTGACAGATGGGCAAAAATGATATGGCAAAAATTACACATAACGGATTTTGTTTAGTTAACTTCTGATCCCCAGCACCTTAAACAGTATTTGACCCATGAAAATTTTCAGTAAATATTTGTTGAATGTGTGAATCAGGAATAAATGAATCAACCAGCCAGCCAGTCAGTCAGCTAATCTCATTGTTCATTCAATTTGCAATTCTTTGACTGTTACTGAATTTTAGCATCAATTTAGATGTTTGTTTGACCTTTCTGGAGTTGTTCTTCTGTGACTTGCTTATGCATACCTCTTGCCCACTTTTCTTTTGGGTTATTTGACCTTTTCTAGCCATTTTGTATGAACACTTTGTTTAATGTACATATTGCCCTTTCAGTTTTTTTCCCAAATACATTTATTCATCTGTTGGCTTTGTATTTTATCTTTTGCCATAGAAAAACTTAATTTTTTGTTCAGATTTTGGCTGTTCTTTTTTTTTTAATAGCCTCTGTATATTCATTCTAATTAAGACCCTTTTTTTCATTCCTAAGATATACATCTGGTCTAAATGTTCTTGCAAGATTCTTATTCCATCTGGAATTTATTTTTATAATTACGTAGTATATCATAAGTGTCCAATTTTATTTTCTTCCAAAAGGATAGCCAGTTGATATCAGCACAAATTACTAAATAATTCGTTGCTTTACTGTTGAATTGAATTACCACGTTTGTCATATATTGAATTCTCATATATACTGTAACTTATTTCTGGATTTGTTATTCTAATCCATGGATATTTATATATATCTTAACCAATACCATATTGATTTAAGGGGCTTTATTATGTTCTGGTAAAACAAATTATCCTACAGTGATATTCTTTTCTGTATTTTTTTAGCCATTCCTGGCTATTGATTCTTTCATATAAACATTAAGATAATAATATTCAATTCCCCAAAATATTCCATTAGAACTGAGAATGAAAACCCAATTGAAATTGCATTTAATTTTTATGCCAATTTGGGGAAAGTTAATATTTTATTATGTTAAGTCTTCCCAACCAATAACTGGTTTGTTTTATGCCATTTAATTAGCTTCTAAAGTTTACTTGTCGTAAGTTTTTTGCTTTTTTAAATGTATTATTCCCTAGTATTTGATAGTTCATATTGCTGTTGTGACTGGAGCGCTTTTCCCATTTCCATTCTAGTTACTTTTTCCAAAAATAAATTAAAGCTATTGATTTTGTATATTTTATATCAATCCATTTTACTAAATTCTCTTATTATTTCCTGTTTGCTATTATAGTGCTTGGGTTTTCTAGGCGTATAATAGTACAAGTCCCCAAAAATGATAGTTTTATTTCTTCTTTGCCAGTGTTTACACCATTTATTTGTTTCACTTTGATGTCTTATTCTATTTGCCAGAACCTCCAAGACAGTGTTAAATAAAAATTTCATGGAAGCCATCCATGTCTCATTCCTGATCGAAATGGTTAGTGTTTTGTCACTTAGGGTAATATTTATTATTTGGCTTTAGTGGATGTTTCTTATTATATCTTACTAGCTTTCTTGTATCACTGTTTTACTTGGTTATTATATGTATTGGCTGATAAATATTTTTATGGATTTTCAGCACCTATTATAATAATATGGTTTTCTCTCCCTTATTGTGTTGATAAAATGGATTAAATGGATAAATATCCCGAATTGAACCATGCTTGCGTTCCTTTACCCTTCTCATGAAACTTGTGTTTTTTCTCTTTGGAAGCTTGTAAGATCTTCTCTTTGACCCCAGTCTTCTAAAATTTCACAATGATGTCCCCTGATGTCATTGGGCTATTTGCATGTGTTGTGCTGGATACTTGATAGGCCTTTTTAATCTGGAAGTTCCTGTCCTTAAATTCCGGGGAATTTTCTTCAGTTATTTTCTTTGATATCCTTTCCTTCATTTCCTCAGTTTGTTCTTCTGGGATTTATACTCTTCAGATGTTGGCCTTCTTGGACCAGTACTCTAATTTTATTTTCTATTTTCTCTCTGTGCCTTTTTGACTTACCCTCTGGGAGATTACCTCAACATTATCTTCCAAACCTTCTATTAAATTTTACATTTCAGCTATCATATGTTTTCATACCCAAAGACACTTTTATTCTCTGAATATTCTCGTTTTTGGTATTCTAGTTTTGTTTCATGAATATAATAGCTTCACATATCTGTCTGAGGATATTGACAAAGAGCGTGTGTGTGTGTGTGTGTGTGTGTGTGTGTGTGTGTGTGTGTGTGTGTGAGAGAGAGGGGGGGGGGGGGGGGGGGGAGAGGTGCTTGGTTTCTGTCTCTCCATAGTTTTCTCAGTCAATTTTTTTTTTGGTCTTTGTCTTTTATATTAGAAGCTTTGCTCAGATGTATGGTAATATTTGGTTGTCTGTTTATAGGATAACCCTCAGTATCAATAGCTTTAATTTTCTTTTTTTTCTTTTTTTTTTTTTTTTTTTGTGGGAGCATGGAGCTGGTCATATTTCCCAGAAAATTATCTGGTCTCCTCCCTGGAATGTAGAAACCTGGCTGCCAGAGTTCTAGGAGCCCAATAGAGTAAGAGGTTTAGGTGTCCTAACGTTCGGTATGTAATATTTTACTTAATTTCACTCATTTTCAGTATGGTACACCTACCTTCAGCTGGGTCTGGTGTTCTGCAAACCAGGGAACATGATACCTCCAGCTTTGTTCTTCCTTCTCAAGATTACTTTGGCTATTCAGGGTCTTTTGTGGTTCCATAGAAATTTTAGGATTTTTTTGTTTTATTTCTGTGAAAAGTGCCATTGGAATTTTGCTAGGGATTGCATTGAGAAAATAATATCTTTACTGTAATTTAAGTGGGGTTTTACAAGGAAGCAAATTCAGATGTGTATAAAATTTTCAACTTCAGTCACCTACAAAGTAAAGTCAAGTTATCTTAGAATGGCATCAAAGCCATGCCTTTCTTTCTAGCCTTGTATTTATCACCACATGTCATCTTACTAGTTTAAATTCCACTCAGCCACATTCTTTACAGTACAATGACAAAACTATGTTTTGCCTTTGTACCTTTGTTCAGTTTTTTTGTCCTGTAATGCCCACTATCCTTCAATTTCCCCCATAACTGGTGAACATATCATTCAAGCCTCAGCTCAACTTTTATCTTTCCTGTATTTCTCAGGTCAGAATGGCCCCTATACTCATCTCTTATATACTCTTACCATAGCACTGATAGTAGTTTTTTGTAACATTTTAAACTGAACTTTTAACATATAATAAACTGGACATATTTCAAGTGTACAACTTGATAACTTTTTTAACATGTGTATACACCTATGAAACCATCACCACAGTCAGGATAATGAACTCTGTGTCTGCCTCACACTTCACACTTCAGTGAAATTCACTTAACTTGGATCTCACCGCAGAAATTGGCTGAACTTTAAGCAGGTGTTTAGGGCCAGGAATTAGAGATGCACTTTTAAAAGGGTGAGGAAAATCAATTAGGTACAGACACTTGGCCAGTAACATGGTTCATTCCAAAAGGTCACTACTAAATCCCCCCTCCTGCAGTTCAGAACATGACCGCCATGCACCAGGAGGAGCCAGGCTAGAAAATGGTCTACAACCTACTTTAGAGTCAAGAAGACATGTTCCTTTTTATATAACTTTTCATTCTTTAAGGTTACTCAACTTTTTGAAAGGTTCAAAGTTTCACAACCATAGTAAACAGTTGTCATTATTTTTCTGTGCACTAAGAATTATATTTGGACTGAAATATTCTAACCATGTTTTCGTAGAGTCTCACTGTAGCAAAAAATCTTCCACTTGATTTAAATCTCTTATGCTCTCCGTTATGAAATTCAATTCTGGCCTTATCTGTGTTATTGTTGTTGTTTAATTAGGGTATGTTTCAGAGCAGGTTTTACAGTTTGAGGAATGACTTTTCTGTCAATTATACAACAGAAAGTCATTCAGCCAAGGTTTTGACCACTGCCATGGCCTCTTGAGACACTTCTTGTTAGAGATGAAGTAATGTAATTTTAAGGACACTCTTTCCTAATGTGGTCTGTGATGAACACGTTTTGAGCCTAACATTGTGTTCTGTAAACTTCATGCGACTAGCTTCTGGAATCTACTTTTGTAGCCAAAGTATTTGTAGAATATATTTGCCTATTTGCCAGAAAAAGAGGCATTCCCCTCTTGATGAATATTTTAATAATTGAACCAATTGAAATTATAAATGGAATTCAAAAGGGTTTTGACAAAGAAGAAATAAAAATAAAGGTCCTCAGAGATCACTGAGTCCAAACTTTTCTAGATGAAGAAACTAAGGTCCAGAGAGGTGAAGTAATTTCCTCAAGACCACAGCACCATATAGTGACACACTGTGAATAAGAATGTGGTCTTAATGTTGTTCTGTCCTGTGCTTTTTCCAGTGTACTACACATAGTCTTTAAACAATAAAATAGGTTTTGGTCTATAACCATAAAAACATTTCTTCAGATTTATTTAAAGGAAAGTTTAAATAAACATAAACTAGCTCAATATTGGAAACTTGTCTTGAGGCAAATAATAATGCTTTTCTTAAAACCAAAATCACTGGGCCTCATTTCCCATACAGAATATATATATATCGTCATGTTTAACCTTTATATATTTTTTAAACACTGCATCTAAAACCATATGCAAAATAGCCATTAACTGGCATATAAGAGGAAAAAATTAGAGATGTAAGGAAGAGAAATTAATCCAAAGAGCCTATTCATCTTCCAGTTCAGCTCAGATGCCCCTCATTCATAAAGCCTTTTCTGATTGCTCTGGTGGAATCACTCCCTCGTCTATGCTCCCATAACAACTTTTTCTACTTCACTTTCTCCTGTGGCATGTTGAACACATTGATTTTCATTACATCTTGTTAGGCCTCTCTGCTGGTTCCACTACCTTGTAAGCCCTGTCATGTAGGGACCGTATGCAAGTTTTCACTTTGTAGGCCCATATTTATTGGTTGAAAAAATGAAAACATGTAAGTATAAACTAAATAACATAAACTTATTTCTTCTAGGCACTTAGATTTTAGTCTAAAGTATTTGGTGCCGGTTACTTTAAGCAAACGTAGAGTAATTTGAATAACACAAAATCGTTCACACATCCACCTAAATCTAAAATCAAGTCAAATATAGCCCTATTTTTCTAGAATGGTTCACGGTTGTATCAGAAAGGATAGTTGTACACTGTAGCCCAGTGATTCTCAAAGTTTAGCATGTATTGGGATAACCGGAGAGCTTGTTAACACACAGATTGCTGATCCCCACACCTAGATTTCTAATTCAGTGGGTCTGGAGTGGAGCCTGTGAATTTGCATATTTAACAGGTTCTCAGGTCACACTACTACTGCTGGTCCAGGGACCTCAATTTTCTGAAATGGTATCATAGGCAAATAGACTAAGAAGAGAGGAGAGGCAAGCTGAAGAAGAAAAAGAAGGAAGTGTGGCAGTGTACACAATGAGTGGGAGGATTAAGGGAAGGAGCAGTTGTGGAGCCCTGACAGAACACCAAAACATTAGAAAGACGTGGCCTTTCTCCACTTCATACTTCCCTGACTGGGGTGCCACTCACCTGACACTTAACCATTCTGAAATAAAGGCACTGAGTACCACAACCAAACTCACTCTCTACTAGCCAGTCAATTTTGTTTCAGAAAATAGGCCTTCTTCTGCAGCTAGTCTTTTCAAACCAGTGCTTTGAAGGACAACTTTTCTATACAGCACTAAAATCTCAGGGATAAAAAGGTAAAATGGTAAGGAACTCTTAGATGATGTCTTTTTTCGCATATAAAGGAATAAAAACCTTATCTAGTGGAGGAGAGTCTAATCATCTGTAGCCTGATCACAAAATTCCTTTATGTGTATGCTCTGAAAGACAGACTAGGTATCTACTGAGGCATATGTGTGCTTATACTAGTGCCCAGAGTGTCCATGTTGGGTCTTAATAAACTACACTCAAAACTGATAACTCCTCTCTGTGTCAGGAGCTTGGCCTGCTTTTGCCTTTCCCTCCTGTACCTTCCTCCCCTACTCCTGTACAAAGCTTAGTTGCCCAACTTAGAATATATTCTTTCTCCATCCCAATTCTGCCTGTCTTTTCATTAAAAAAAAAAAAAAAATTATTCCTGATGTGTCTTCTCCGACAAGGATTCCTCTCTTTTTTCCAGTAACCTTGCCACTTCTCTCCTCATGTCCAGCACCTTTTCAGTTTCTACAGCCCTTACTGCCTTTTCTCAGCTAGCTGAATTCTATTTTGTATGTTTGTGTGTTATTTAGGAAAACTACACCTAGAAAGAAAAGGTCTGATTTTTTTTTCCCAGAGAATTCCGGCCAGTGGTGTGATTTGTTTTCCCCTAAGGAATAGGAATTAAGTAAATATCTGGTTGATGGTTCAGTTTCAAGGTTAACTCTCGTATCCTTTCAAAAATACCATGGCTCTGTGTGTGTATGTGTGTTTGTGTGTGTTCATTCCAAAAGTTTTGTAGAAGAAACATGCATAGTTCTCTAAAATATTTAATTAAGATCAGAAAGAATTTTCTGATAGGCTGTCACGCCAATCATTTGGCAGGTAGGCTTTAGTGTTCCAAAATAAAAAATTAGACCTAATTTCCACCTGAGATTTAAGGCCCAAGGTATGTCACTAATATTTGCACGTTGTTGCCTAATGAGTTGTACATGGTTGCTATACAGTCCTAATACATCTACCTACTTACTGAATTTTATTTACTATTTCCTCGGTGACTAGATGACTATATAAGTACTAATAATTTTTTTTAAGGAATGAACTAGAGGCTATTTCGAATTTTCTTGCTGGAAAATCACATAGCTAGGAAATGTGAAGGAAGAGATATTAAAGTATTTTAAAAATGGTGGCATAGAGAAACTTCTAGAAATTATAAACTCTAGAATGACTTGATTGGGGGCGCCTGGTCACTTATCTCCACACATTTATTTCCATTTCCCTTCTGAAACTCAACTAAAAGGGATAGTAGAGGGATTTTTAAAAGATAAACACAATTCTACAAGGACAAAGAAAACAGGTAAAGGAATGTTAGCACAAAATTTTAAAAGACAGCACATGAACAAGTGTTAACTGATTTTTCAGACATGAGAAAGCTGAAATTAGGAAGATGGGGGAAAACAGAGAAGCATTCTGAGCTCTGATACAGAACTCCCCAAAGGCTCAGAAATTGGTTGGAGTAAAGAAGTTATACCTGTGGTGAAAGCCCAAACAAAGGTAGTAAATATGAAGAAGAGGGAAGAGATGACAAATGTGATAAAGACAGAATTAACAGTATTTGATTCAGCTTCAAGAGGGCAATGATGGGCTTCCCTGGTGGCGCAGTGGTTGAGAGTCCGCCTGCCGATGCAGGGGACACGGGTTCGTGCCCCGGTCCGGGAGGGTCCCACATGCCGCGGAGTGGCTGGGCCCATGAGTCATGGCTGCTGAGCCTGCGCGTCCGGAGCCTGTGCTCCGCAACGGGAGAGGCCACAACAGTGAGAGGCCCGCGTACCACAAAAAAAAAAAAAAAAAAAAAAAAAAGAGGGCAATGATTATATAACTGTTTAATTCAGAGCCCCCAGTGCAATGTACCTAGTTCAACTAAAGATATTTGTTGGATGGATAAATGGAAGCAGGATAACACTGGAAGCATCAACTTGATATCTGACTGAATGTGAGAGTATGATGCGATAGAAAAGGTTTCTGGCTAGTCGACTGAATAGATGCTTTACCAAGATAGTATGGAAGAGTGTCAGGCTTGAAGGTATATGTGAGGGGTGGAGATAATTCAGTTTAAGATATATTGAGTTTGAGGTCTCTACAACAAATTGGAAGAGCCCAGTCGGCTGGAGCTGAAGAGAGTTGTCTAGGCTGGAAATACAGTGGCACTCTATCTCATAGAAATGGTTGAGCCAGCCTAAGGAAAGTAGGTACTATAAGAGAGGAGATCTAAGGATGGGGAAAAAAACCTGAGAAATACTGACATTTAAGGGGTGAGCAGAATAATAAAACCTATAAACATTGAGATGAAAGGGTCATAGATGAAAGAGGAGAAAAGGTGTAAGGAGAAAATGGGGTCATAGAAGCCACGGTAGGAAATTAATTTAAGAACAAAGTGACTAGGAAGAATGCAGGCCAAGGTGGTAGAGTAGGGAGACTGTGAGTTCACCTCCTCCCACAGGCACACCAAAATAATAGCTATTTACAGAACAACTATTGATGAGAAAGATCAGAAGACTAGCAGAAAAGATTTTCTGCAGCTAAAGATATAAAGAAGGAACCACAACAAGTAAAGTAATAGGGACTGGAGACTCAGTGTAGTCAAGACCCATATTGCCAGGTGGGCAACCCACAAATGGGAGGATAATTACAATTACCAAGGTTCTTCCCGAGGAGTGAGTGGTCCAAGTACCGCATTGAGCTAACCATCCCGGGAGTCCTACACTGGAAAGATGAGCCCCCAGAATGTTTGCTTTTAAGGTCAGAAGGGCTTACTTTCAGGAGAGTGAGAAGGCTCTGGGAAATAGAGACTCTTCAGGGGCGCACATGAAATCTCACATGCTCCAGTACCCAAGGCTGAAGCAGCAATTTGAAAGGAGCCTGGGTCAGACCCGCCTGCTGATCTTGGAGAGCCTCCCAGAGAGGCAGAAGGCAACTGGAGCTCACCTTGGGGACATAGACACTGGCGGCAGCCATTCTGAGTTTGTTCTGCCACCTGGACACTGGTGCTGGTAAGCGCCATTTTGGAATCTTCCCTCTAAATTATTAGCACTAGGACCCAGCCCCACCATCAGCAGGCTGGCTGCCTTAAGAGCCTCTGAGCCTACAGCCACCCTGGAATGTAGCCCAGTCTACCAGGGGGCCCAGGTCCTGGCCCCACATACCAGTGTGCCAGCACTAGCCCTGGGACCCCCAGGGCCCTGCAGTCACAGACCCTGGGACCCAGCTCCACCCACCAGCGGGCCAGCACTAGTTCTGAGACACCTTGGACCCCTCAGGCAGCTGCCCCAGGATCTAGCCTCTGAGACCAAAAGGGAGTGGCATGATATACTTAAAGTGATGAAAGGGAAAAACCTACAACCAAGAATATTCTACCCAGCAAGGCTTTCATTCAGGTTTGATGGAGAGATCAAAAGTTTTACAAACAAAAGCTAAAAGAGTTTGACACTACCAAACTAGCTTTACAAGAAATATTAAAGGGACTTCTTCTAATTGAAAAAGAGGAGGCCAGAATGAGTAACATGAAAATTACAAAAGGAAAAATCTAATTGGTAAAGGCAAATATACAGTAAAGGTAGTAAATCACCCACGTGTAAAGCTAGTAGGAAGGTTAAAAGGCAAAAGTAGTAAAAATCATCTATCCATGATAAGTAGTTAAGGGATACACAAAACAAAAAAAATGTAAAATATGTTGTCAAAAACAGTAAATGCAGGGGGAGGTGAGTAAAAATGCAGGGTTGTAACAGTGTGTTTATGGGGGGGGTAGGGGAAGAAGTAGGTGACGGAGATTAAGAGGTACAAACTTCCAGGTGCAAAATAAATGGCATAGTTTGAAATGTATACTGCGGGGAATATAGTCAGTAACTGTATAACAATATCTTTGGTGACATAGCGTAACTAGACTTATAGTTATCATGGTGATCAGTTTGAAATGTATAGAAGTATCAAATCACTATGTTGTATAACAGGAACTAACAGTATTGTAGGCCAATTATACTTCAAAGTCAAACAAACTCAGAGAAAAACAGATCAGATTTGTGGTTACGAGAGGTGGAGGGTCAGAGGAGGGGGAATTGGATGAAGGCAGTCAAAAGGTATGAAATTCCAGTTATAAGTACTAGGAATGTAATGTATAATATGATAAATATAATTGACACTGCTGTATGTTATATTTGAAAGTTGTTAAGAAAGTAAATCTTGAATTCTTGTCACAAGAAAGAAGAACTTTTTTTCTATTCCTTTATTTTAATATCTGTATGAGATGATGGATGTTCACTAAACTTATTGTCACAATCATTTCATGATGTATGTAAATCAAATCATTATACTCTATACCCTAAACTTACACAGTGCTGTACGTCAATTGTACCTCAATAAAACTGGAAGAAAAATTAATTTTTTTTTAAAGATGAAATGACTATATAAAAGTAAAGTTAAATTATATGAATAGGGCTTCCCTGGTGGTGCAGTGGTTGGGAGTCCGCCTGCCGATGCAGGGGACACGGGTTCATGCCCCGGTCCGGGAGGATCCCACGTGCCACGGAGTGGCTGGGCCCGTGAGCCATGGCCGCTGAGCCTGCGCGTCCGGAGCCTGTGCTCCGCAGCAGGAGAGGCCACAGCAGTGAGAGGCCCGCGTACCACAAAAAAAAAAAAAAAAAAAAAATTATATGAATAAATATACAATTTGTGACTTGGAAAAATAGGAAGCATAGACACCAAAGTGTTACATTGGTTGTTTAAAGGTTGTGGGATTTATGACAAGATATTTTTCTTTTATTTTTCACTTACCTGCCTTTCCTAGATCTTTTATAAAGAAATGAAAGTTTGTGAGTTTTTTTAAAGGAAAGTAGTTTTTAAAAAAGAGAAAATATGTGTTTAATCTTGACAAATGGTATAGAGGTTAAATTAAATGTCTAAACATAATCCATTTGGTTGGCAAGTAAGAGGTCACAGGTGGTGACCTTTGCCAGTAAAAGTGAGGGCACGGGGTTGAGAAGGCCAAAGCCAATCCAGAGGGGGTTGATTTTCTGACCAGTGTCTAGTTTTATGTTGTCTTTAAGAAATAAGTTCAGAATTCGCAAGCATTGTTTTCTTAGGATTCCCAGAAATGCTTTCATGTTACTATCCTGACCTTAGGTAACACTTTACATTTTACTGAGTGTCTTTCTTATCAGTGCACCAGAAAAAAATGTATTTAACCATAGGATTGATAATTCCTTGCCTATTTATATTTAAGGATGGTGAGATGTGGTTAATTGCGTCTCACTTTTCACATATTTCATTCATTGTGTGGAAACTGATTTTGACTTTCAAAAAGATTTTCATAAATAATGCTGCCAATGAGTCTTACAATTTAAAATTTTTCTGCCAATGTCCATTTTTAACTCTTCACAATGGCATTCCAGAATATTATTGAAAATAAGAGCGAGTTTTTTTCCTGATCTTACGTTATCATTGCTTTTACAACATAAATCATGAAGAAAATTGTCTCTAGTTATTTGCAGTAGTTGGTTATATAAGTATTTGATTATTTTATCTTTTGCTTATATTATAAAAGCAGCATAATGATAACTTATGGATTTTTTTTTCATTTATTTTTTTGGCTGCGTTGGGTCTTAGTTGTGGCACGCAGGGTCTTCGTTGAGGCATGCAGTATCTTTTGTTGCAGCATGGGCTTCTCTCTAGTTGTGGCGCGTGGGCTCCAGAGTGCACGGGCTCTGTAGTTTGCGGCACGTGGGCTCTCTCATTGAGGCATGCGAGCTTAATTGCCCTGAGGTATGTGGGATCCCAGTTCTGAGACCAAGGATGGAACCCGCGTTCCCTGCATTGGAAGGCGGATTCTTTACCACTGGACCACCAGGGAAGTCCCTAACCTATGGATTTAAAATGCTAAAAAGAGGTGTTTGTTTTTGTTCATAACCTCACTTATATACGTGAAGGCTTTTCTAATGTAGAAGCCTTTTCTGTAGGTTTTATTTATTAGTCCTTCTAAATGTGACAGATTAGCCATTCTAAATGTGGCAGATTTATAATTCACTTTCTTTTTTTTCCACAGGAATTTAAATTACGGTCTTTTTGAGGGGAAGGGGAATATAGGAAAGCAAACAAAAAATATGTTATAGTAGCTACCTTGAAACTATGTAAAGTATATAAATTATTCATGTTATCTCTTCGTGGTTAAGTCCACTGACTTTTCCATGCTTTGAAGACAGAGGAAGCAGTTTATCAATTAGAATTTCTTTTTGAAGCACTCTCTTTCCTTAGCTTCCATGATGCAACATTTTCTACATATCCTCGTACCTTTCTGGCCATTCCTTCTCCATCTTTGAAAGCTCATCCTTCTCCACTTGGCCTTTAATTTTTAAAACCTTATATTATTTATTAATTTTTGTCTCATTCTATACTCACTTCAAGGATGGTCTCTTTCACACCCACAACTTAAACTACCACCTACATGTTGATGACTCGTAAGTTTATTTTTCTACCCCAGACCTTTTCTCTGAGCTACACCTTTATATCCAACTGGATATCTGGTATCTCGTTTTCATGTGTCAAAGACGCTCAGCTTTAATGGTTACAAACTGAAGTCATGATCATGCATTTCCTTTACCCCTCAACCCTCAAACCTGATTCCCTTCCATTGTCCCTAATCTTGGCAAATGGCACGACCATTGATCCAGTTACGCGAACTAAAACCTGAGTAATCCTTGACACCTTCTTCTCCTTCATCTCTAACACCAAGTTATACTGATTTTTACCCCCATAAAAACCTTTTAACTCGATCCACTTGTCTCCTACCTCCACCTGTAATACCCCAATCAAAACTACCATCATCCCACTTAGATTGTTATAATACCCATCTAAGCATTCTTCCCACATCCACTTTTGTTCCTGCCCAAATGCATTCATTGTCCCATAGCCAATAGTGAGCTTTTCAAACTACAGATCTCTCTTAGCCTGGGTTCCCCAGAAAACAGTGTGTGCTACTACTTTATTAGGAAGTTGTTTCAGGTTGGAAACAGATTCTGAGGCAGAGTTTAGTGCAAAGGATGTTTGTTAGGGAGTGGTCTTTGGATCAACACCTGTGGGAGGGAGGGAAAATAAATAGAATTGGGCAAAAGGGGAAGTCAGGCAATATTGTGAGCTCAAGGATAGCCTCAGCCTAACCCACACAAAGTTCTGGAGCTGAAGTTGTCCCACGTTAAGTCAGAATGGCTGCGTATGGACCCACACCTTAATCAGTCATTGAATATTTGCTGCTTCGGGAAGGGCTGTTGACAGCACTGCCAGTCATGGAGGCAACAAGTCCTCCCTTGAAGGGGTGTTTGGATAAGGCATTCTCATGTTCATCCCTTGTGGTGCTCGCCTCCACTTCTTCATAGGTATTCAGGAGCAGTTCCTCCAGAATTGTAGTGTGCCTTTCTTGCTGAGGGAAACTTAGAAGAGGGTAAGTGGGAAAAACGTTTGCCCCTGCAGATGTAGCTGATTGTAGGATTGCAAATGATGCTAACTTCCCTTCTTATGACCCAGACCCTCATCCTGGAGGGGTCTTAGTCTCTGGTCACTTTGTGTTTCTCATCCTAGGGTTGCTGCACTTGTTCATTTTCCATCAGAATTTGGCAAGGAAGTACCAAGAGGTACCCAAGGACTTAACTGGGTGCCAAACATATTCCTCCTTGTTCCCATTATGTGACATTAGCCCTACCTCCCTGGCATTCAGGTTCAGTTATTTCTGCCAAAATGATGGCTCCTCCAAATGTAAAATCGATAGCTAGTGGCAAGCAGCCACACAGCACAGGGAGATCAGCTCGGTGCTTTGTGACCACTTGGAGGGGTGGGATAGGGAGGGTGGGAGGGAGACACAAGAGGGAGGGCATATGAGGATATATGTATACATATAGCTGATTTACTTTGTTATAAAGCAGAAACTTACACACCATTGTAAAGCAACTATACTCCAATAAAGATGTTAAAAAAAAAATTATGGTTCCTCTTGTCTGCCAATTTCTGGGCATTAGGAGTATAATGTGCCTTGGTGACAGCTGTAGTTTATAGATTAATGAGATTCTTGTTTTGTCCCCTGGTAGAAATGTTTCTCCTTTGGGGACTGGAATCTATAACCTTGCACAACTCAGAGTTACAGCAATGGAAAGTGCAAACTCTCTAAGTGGGTCACTGACTGTGATGGTAAGCAGGGCTTTTTAATTCCTGGATCTGCTACAGAGCCCTTTCTTCTTCTGGGCCCCACTCAGAGCTGGTAGCTTTTTGTGTCACCTGGTATGAGCCTGTACAGTAATCCCAGATGTGGAATATGCTTCCTTCATAGCCCGAAGAGGCCTACCAGAATTTTTGCTTCCTTCCTCATGATGGGAGATACAAGATACAACAAATTGTCCTTTACTTTGAATGAGATGTCCCAGCAGGCCAGAACCTTTATAAGGTTTATCTCCCATGTTCTGGAGTGCATGTCTCACCAAGGTTTCCAACATGGTAGCCACTTCTTGCTCATCCAGCCTGATTAGCATGATGTCATCAATGTAGTAGATCAGCATAATATTCTATATGATGTTCAAATGGTCCAAATTCAGATCCTCCTCTCTGATAGAGATAGAAAAGAACTTATTCACCACATCAGTGATTGCATGCAACATACCCACGACCATGATAATCTGCTGTAGCAAAGACAAAACATCTTTATTATAAAACTGCCATTGGAGCTACCGCGTGATTGAATTTGCTGTAGTCTGCTTTTATCCTCCAGATCTGTCTGGTTTCTACAGACACAAGACTGGAGAATTAAATAGAGATATGACAGAGACCATCACTCCTGCATCCTTTAGATCATTAAGAGTAGAACTAATCTTCACTATCACCACCAGTAAATCCATATAAAATAGGAACTAAAATTTCATACCAAATAGTGGGGGAATGGTTTGTTTGATACATTATATTTCAAAGAAGAAATATAAAATTTTAACAGATATTTAGGTTATAATTTTTACCATATGCTGATATTTTTAGAACCAAAGTATGAATCTCACTTTTGTCTGGGGAAGGGAAAGGTATTTAAAATAATTCTCTTAATGAAATAGCATTATGACTTACTTTATGTTTGGCTTTTACAGCACTGTCTCAAAGATGATCATTTTGCAAAAATATTTAAAGCCTTCATTATTTTTCTTAAGGGACTCCCTTTAATCCTCTGACATCAAATCATTTTCTTTTAAAACACTTAGCATAAAATCATCCGAACTGGTGATCTTTTTTTCACTTGACCTGATTTTGTTAGATTTTCCTTTGTCAGTATGATTTGATAAAAGTAATTCTTTGACATTGCTATAGTAGACTTTATGAAATCCTACGTGTTTACAATGGTGTGTTTGATGTGGTAAATAGAGATAGAGGCCAATGTTAATTAAGAATGTGTGTTTCAGCAGTGACTGATGATGATGATGATGATGATGATGATGATGATGATGATGATATGGTGGTGATGTGTTCTTTTTGCCTTGATTCTCTGGATCAAAATTTTGTTTGGGAGATTCATCCATGATTTTGGATATAATTATAATTCATTTATTTTCACTTTCATGTAGTATTGTTTTGTATGAGTATACCACATTTTATTCATTGTACCAAATATCTTTTTTCATTTGTCCTATTTGACACTCGCTGGACTCTTTGCATATGAAGACAAAATTCTTTTTATTGTTTCTTTTGCTTTCTTCTACCTACTTTGTTCTCTCTTTCCAGCACTCCTATTAGGCGTATTTTAGAAGCTTTGACATGATCCTTTGTATTTCTTAATTTTTTAAGAAATTATGAAGATAGAGATGAAATAAAAGGATACCATGAGGGAAAAAAAATTAACTTCCAGCCCTTCCTTTGCATTTTAATTTTAGCAGCCACATTTTAAGTTTTCAGTTGCTTTTTCACAGATGTAGTATAGTTTCAGCCTCTTTTGAGGAAATTATTTATAATTAGTGGAAAATTTCTTCTTTTGCCTGAATTATATGTTTCCACAGATGCCACCTTTAGGTTCAATTGCATTTGAGAGGCAACGGGGCATAGAGCTTTAAAGCACAAACATTGGAGTGAGACTACCTGGGTTTGAGCTCTGGCTCTGTCATTTGTGCCCATGTAATCTCAGGCAATTATTTAACCTCTGAGAAACTCAGTTCCTTCATCAACAAAATGGATATAATTATAGTATCTACCTCCTAGAGGTGCTGTAAAAATTAAATGAAATAATTTCTGTAAATTCATACTGAAAATATGTTTGATACTTAGTAAGCACTCAATAAATGTTAACTATTATTACTATATGCCAGGTGCAGTGTCCTAGTTTCCAGACATAAAAGTGAAGCGGACTTGCGCCATTCACTCAAAAACTTAAAGCAAAGCTTGATAATATTTGTCAAATCTGGCATTCATCTTCTATCTCAATGGGAGTAATGGTACATATTAAATAACCATAGTGTTCAAACTTGTGATACATCCTCAATGGTTATATTCGTAGATTTAGCATTAAAATGTAACCTGAGGCCGAAACAACAATGAGTCCTACTGCTTATTTTGTACTTAGCACCGTACTTAGAAAGGGTGGGAAAACACGAGGGCATGCATATGGAGGTGCCAAGGAGGAAGAGTGTAAATGATAAAGCAAGGCATGGGTGCTATTCTAGGGGTATTAGATGTGGTAGGAGGTAATTATGATATAGAATAGAAGACGATAAATAAAGCAGACTGACTAGACCTGCGGCTTATAGCAGGAGGGCCATATGGTTGGGTAAGTGTGGAGATGGGTCCACACCACGGAGGGTTTACAAGTTTGGCAGAAGAGTTTGGTCATTATCCTGTAATGGTCAGAACATAGCTGACATTTTTGAGCAGAAGACTAACATGATATACAGAGGTATTTGGGGCTTTGGTAGTTTTAATTTTTGTCCCTACGTAGAAGATACAAATGTTCTCAGTGTTTTGGACAATTCAAAAAAAAATTTTTCTGAGCTATATCAAGTCTAAACTCAAGAAAAGTCAGTTTTGCAAGACATTCTGCCTTTCAGTCTTATTTTTTTCTTTAATGTTTACCTATATCGTTTTTGAGAGGTTCCAAAGTTTTACAAAAATGGGAATGCTGGTCGTGACCGTCCAAAGGTATGCAAATCAAAATATGAAGTAATTGAGGGTAATGAGAAATTAAGATTGCAGGGCTCACTCTTCAGTTGTAGGAGGAAAATTAAAGGTAAGTTGCATAGCAAAGTTCAGAATAAAACATGTATAGTCATTCAAGTCCTTGCAGTCTTATAAATTGTCTGGTATGTCTGTAACTACTTTGCTATTACGTGGCCAAAACACAGGGGATTTCAGGATGTGTATTTATGGACTGATTCCCCAACAGATAACTGCACTATTCCGGAATGCTATTGCTATGTCAATAGTTGTACTTATTGTTTCAAAATTTTTTCCATTTTTCAATCTAATTAACTTAGAATATCTCTAACGTGATTTGCAAAGAATTTTATATTTATATTTTGCAATCAGCATTTGACTGGCGCTCAGGTTTGAGACATGCACTACAATGTGTAAACATTTTATAAGATAATAAATAGCCCCTAAATGTTTTATGATTGCCTGTTCCCTGCTAATTGGTCATGGATTGAAATTCCCCATTGTTTAATTTTTTTTTAATTTGTGGGAAATTTTTATAAATGAGTGTGTGGGACTTCATATCACAGCTGTTGTCATTTAAAGTTTGGACAGCATCATTACAAATGAAGCCCTGCTGTGAAATCAAAGTCAAAAGGCATCTTGGCATCCCAGCCATTTCCTTAGGAGAAGATTACAGCTCAAGTCTGTTGAACTTTATTGCCTTGGGCCTCATGACAGTCTTCAGAAACATGCAAGGCATTTCTGTTAAAGAAACTCAGATGTGCTAGGACACAGGGGATGACATTCTTGTGCATAGCAGTGTCCTAAGCAAGAGGGTGAGGAATAAGTCAGGAAGAAAAAGATGATTCACCCTTTTTGCCGTATTCTGGGATTATTTTATAAAATCCATGGAGATGACAGAGAATAGGAAAAAGGTGTGGTGTTTTCCTACATGGCCTATATACTTTTTCCAGTTTTAGTGAGGTATAATTGGCAAATAAAGCTATAACATATTTAAAGTGTACAGCATGATGACTTAATATACCATACATTGTGAAAGGATTCCCACAATCGAATTAATTAACACATCCATCACCTCACAGATTTCCTTTTTGGGGGAGGGGTGAGAATACTTAAGTTCCACTTTCTTAGCAAATTTTAATTATATGATACAGTATTATCAACTATAGTCACTATGTTATATATTAGATTCTCAGACCTTATTCATCTTATATGTACTCTTTTACCAACATCTTCCCATTTCTTCTTACAATAGTTGTCTTTTAACCAGAGTATTTGGTCTATTTCTGCTATTATATTTTTATTTATTCCTACTATCTTATTTTGTTCTTTTTTGATTGTTTCCTTTTTCTGAGTTTCTTTTCCTCCTTCTTGCTTTCCTTTGGGTTATTTTTCTTTCAGTCCACTTTTTCCCCCACTAGTTGTAGAAGTTGTAACCCATTCTGTTCCTTTGGCAATAACACAGAGAAATTTAAATGTTTACTTAATTTATCAAAATCCAGCTCCAGTCCACCACCTTACAATGTCTGTGCTACCGTGGTTGTATATTTTGGTTGTATCTTATTTTTCTTTAATACTGAAAGACATTATTTTTGTGTTTTATATAGTCAGTGTATGCTTAATTTACTCACATATTCATTACTTCCCTTGCTGAATTATCGTTTTATATCTCAGACTTTCCATCTGGTGTTTCAGGTGGCCCTAGGGGGTCCCTACCATAAGGTAGTTCTCCTAATGGACTTCCTACCTTTAGCGAGTGCTGGGTTTTGTCTCCTATCTTTTGAGTCCTTTGAGTTGTTCAAAACTAATACTCAAATTTACTTTGCTCACCAACTGTTCTTGAGGTAAAATTGCACTTTAGTGCTGTATCTCTCCAGGTTCCCACTTAACTTATATTTTGGCCTGAGTGTTCCTTACTTTCTTGCCAGTTCATTGCCTTGCATTAAAGATTTTTAAATATATTATCTAGCATTTTTAGTTCTTTACAGTAAAAATGCCTGTCAGTATATGACCATAAGTCAAGAAATAAAAGCTCATAACTAAGTTTTTAAATGATCTTTTGGTTGGAGTGCTCTCAGAAGATATTTTATGATATTAAATCATTTTTTCAAAATATATTTTTCTGGACTTCCCTGGTGGCGCAGTAGTTAAGAATCCGTCTGCCAATGAAGGGATCATGGGTTCGATCCCTGGTCCGGGAAGATCCCACATGCTGCAGAGCAACTAAGCCCATGCCCCACAACTACTGAGCCCGTGTGCCACAGCTACTGAAGCCCACACACCTAGAGACTGTGTTCCGCAACAAGAGAAGCCACCGCAGTGAGAAGCCCGCGCACCACAACGAAGAGTAGCCCCCGCTCGCCTCAACTAGAGGAAGCCCGCACACAGCAACGAAGACCCAACACAGCCATAAATAAATAAATAATTTTAAAAAATAATAATAATAAAATAGCAATTGCCCTCAATTTAAATATATATATATTTTTCAATTGCTTTCTAAAAGAAATGTTCTTAGTCAAATTAGGTTGGAAATGCTGCCACCAAATTCCTTTCATCCAGTCACAGTATAAAGCCCTGAGAAGTCCTACAGTTTTTTAAAACAAAAACATCGCACTTAATTTTGTTTACCCAGCATTTCCCCAATTTCCCCCCAAGTAACAGCTGTCAGTACTCCATAAAACTAGTGTTTGCACAACAGTCTGAGGACACTCTCCCCGCTTTTCCCATGGAAGCCTCTTAGGTAGGCCTGAGTCTCCGTTGTAGAAACAAGCTTCTCTCTCCTAATAAGTTATATTTGCTGAAATATTCAGAGATCCTGCTGGTTAATATAAATTCTGTTTATTTGCTTTTTATGGAAATGAGATGTTTCCCCCTTAGAAATGGGGACCATATTGATTAGCAGCGATATCACAGAGACCTTGTTCTATCAGTGACCTTTCTTTTTCAACTCTCTCTCCCTCGGATTTTCCTCCTTGGTGTACTTAGGTCCCTTCTAATTCGTATAGAATCAAAGGATTACATAGAATCTTAGTATTCATCTGGTTTAGCCCTACCAAGATTCATTCAGCTACCCATTGGGATGTCATAACTCCTCAAACAGCTTCCTTCCCTTTACAACTATGAGCATTTACACTCAGGACCTTTTTTACTCTACTCACTTATACCCTCATCATGTCACCAGTGACCTCTTTGATTCGCAAGTTTCTTGGCTTTTTCTCAATCTTCATTTTACTGAATTTCTCTGGAGACTTCAACACCATTGGTCGTTTCTTCTTCTCGTGACAACTATAGTACTGCTTTCTCCTACTTCTCTTTCCCATCTTGATTTTCCTTTATTCCTTCTCTATAAATATATCTTTCCCAGGTTTCTGTCCTTAGCTTCTTCTCCTCATTTCTCTCTCTTCTTGAATTTATTCCTTTTTTCATTCACTTATTCATTTATCCAATAAATGTTTACTCTGTGTGGTGAATTAATTAGAACTATTATTTTTAGGACAGTATAGGAAGTTTGAGCCTACCTTTTAGTTTTTTTTTTAAATTGGGTCAAAGAATGTCATGTCTATGAGAATGATTCCTTATTACAGAGATTTGTCTTGTTACCCAGTATTGTTTCAGTGTTTTCTGGAGTTGGACATTTAGTGTATTCTATAGCTGTGTTTTTCGTAGTTAAAAATGCATGAAATTCTATTAAGAACTCTTTTAGCAGATCATAATACCAAATGTACTCATGCTAAGCAAGACTAGCATTAGAAGAGATGCCCGCCTTTGGGCCATGACTTCTGAAAGAAAGTTTCCTCCTTTTTTTCCTCAGGGCAGAACTACACCCTCAGCCCTGCCAAGCCATAGTAGTATTTTGAAATAGACCAAGGTTGTCTATGGTGTATTTTCTCTTTGCTTCTGACTCTTTCTCCTTTTTCTAGGGGCCCTGTCCCTGGCACCATTGCCCTTTGCAGCTTTAAGCCTCCAACTGCTCTGCTGTTGAGGCCTGTACTCCCTCCCTCACATTCCAAAATCAGTGCTGGCAGCTCAGAAAACTCATATCCGCCTCCTCAAGAATATGAGGAAAGTAATCAAGTACAAAAGGCGGTGTTTAGAGGAAAAAGCACCAGGCTGATAGGTAGATAAATCTAAATTCCAGTACTGGCTGACATCTAGGCCTCTTTTTCTCATCTGAAAAGTAGAGGAATTGCATTGGAATAATTGATATTAAGGTCTCAGCTCTGTGAGTTTAAAATCAATTCATACAAACCTATGAATAGCTGATGAATTTGCATTTTGATGGCGATAGTTATATTGTCTAAGGTTGGGGCTGAAACTACTATACCTGACCTCTCTAAGGGTATTACCCTTGAACATTGTTCCAGGCCATGGCCCCCCATGTCTGTTCAAGTCACTGTTGTTTTAGGTATATATCCAGAAGTAGAATTTCTGGATTATAGGGTAATTCTACTTTTCAGTTTTTGAGGAATTGCCATACTGTTTTCCTAGCAGCTGCACCATTTTACATTCCCACTGAGATTTTCTGACTGTCCCGTTCCCCAACAACATTTCACCCAAGGGGTTTTGGCATCAGTGGTATTTCTTGCCTGATCAATAACAGAATTTTATAAACCCTTCATGTGTAAGACTAAGAAAAGATATATTATTTCAATTATACATCCCAGTCTCAGAGAAGTTAAAATGTGGGGAGAAAATGTGTATCTCAGATTCAATGAAATATAGTCGTTAAATGTACTAAAACCTCCTCCAGAAATTTTTGGACAAATATGCACAGCTGTAAACACAACTTTTGTAAAACAGGAAAGTAAAAGTAGCTACTCACCAATAGTGTATGAAAACATCTTTCTCAAATGTATTTTTATATCATTTCTAAAAGAATGGACTTTCCCTGGTGGTCCAGTGGTTAAGGCTCCATGCTTCCACTGCAGGGGCCATGGGTTCCATCTCTGGCCGGGGAATTAAGATCCCACATGCCACGTGGCACGAGCAAAAAACAGAATTTTTTTTTTAATTAAAAAAAATAAAATATATATTTTTAAAAAAACAATGTGCTTCGGGACAGTATTTTTTCATACTTTTTTTTCACACTTATCTACGTAAGCCTTAATGACAATTTGAAATAAAAGTAAAAACCCCTTAGGACAGTAAATCATGTATCATAGATTTTTGTTTCCACGTATTTGTGATTTCTGGTAAATGTCCTAATCTCATTTCTCTTTGTTTTGTTTAAGGATTGTTCAAGTTTAGAAGAATATAACATTGCTGCAGCATTACTCCCTTTGACCAGTGCTTTCTATAGGGTAAGTCTCATTGGTCTATATATAAGTCATTATGATTTATATTGATGTATTCAGTTTGATTTATCATGGAACTACATCAATCGCATCCCCTTAGTGTATCTAAGACATATCTGTGGTTATATTTGTTATAATGTTTATTGCATGCTATATGTAAAAAATATAATACATAATGTTAAATCATCTCCTAAGATATAACCCCACCATTCCATCCCTACTTTATTGTTCTTTAGAGCACTTAATAACACCTGAAATTGTGTTGTGTGTTGGTTAGTTTACGTTTGACTGTTTTCCCCAACCAAAGAAAATAAATTTCATGAGGCTGGGATATTGTCTGTCTTATTCATTGCTGTATCCCAGTGTCAATCAACAAATGTTTGTTGAATGAATGAATGAACAAATTAACAAGCTAGATAAATAAATGGAGGCAGAAATTAGAATTTAACTTCACCGGCAATTTCTATGAACCTTCTGAAAATTTTCCAGAATGTTCAGTGCTTTTCTTAATTCTGTCATTTATTGTAGTTGTCCTATCCATGCCTTTTCATAGAGAGATTAATTCTTAGGGCAAATAAATCCAGCAAACTCTTATTCCCTCTTTTCCTATGAAGGACTTGTAAGGAGTTAAATAGCCACACTCTGAACAGCACATTGAATACGTCCTTCTGAAATGTACAGTAGGAAGCAATAAACCTGTGATAGCCAGGCTGACTCACTGTGCAGCTGTGTGCAGGTAGCTTCAGGAAGCCCAGGACTTATGGAAGGACTTCTGGCTAAAGCTACTCCATGTTTCATGGGCGCTAAGTCAGGAGAGATTATCAAATATTCCTAGATCTGTTCTAGTAGAGAACTAGGCACCAGATAAAGTGCCTTAGCTGAGTGATGAAATGATCCATGCCCTTAGATGCTGGCAGTATTCTCTTACTCTTTTTGTTCTGCCCGTCCTTTTTGTTTCATCTACCATTTCTAACTGATAAGGTCTAGCCCCCCTCCTGCACTTAGTAGGTACCCAATAAATACTTCTTGATAAACTCAGTTTTTTAAAAACTTTACTTCAAATGATTTGTCCACAGTCTCTGAGTTAAAGGTCTTAACCCTAAGGTTCTCCGTAATCAGGAACTCTTTGCTGCTAACTCACTTGCATTCCTCTTTCTTCCTCCTTACCCTCCCATCCTCTTCTAAAACAGAAAATGGAATTTGTGAGACTCATACTTCTGAGACCTGGCAGGTCATACTGAGCATGCTCAGGAAACAAGGACAAATCTCAAAAATGTTAAACAAATGAATTTGGGTTTAGAAACTAATGACAACCATCTGGAGCTTAGGCATCATCTTTTGGTTTTCCCTCATCAGCTTAAACTTATCTCCAGGCCCACTCTAGTTTTTCTTAAATGCATACATACTCGTCTTCTCAGAACTCTCCCTAGTAGTTCTTCATCTTATTCCCCTCCTGGCATGGAGAATAATGTTACAAAAATAGGTCAGGCTCTCCTGTATCTTAGGCCACCAAGGAAATTTGTCTCCATATCTATCTCAGAGGAACCAAAAAACTTGGTTCTAACTAGCCTTCATATGGGCCCTCACATGGGCATTTGTTAAAGAAAATGGCATTTAAAATTTTTCCCACTTTAACATCTATTTTTTAAACTTAGATATTATGTAGAAATAAATAAGAAACATAGGGGAAATAAGAATTGACAGTAGAAACTCAATTGCTCAAGAAATCCAAATTACTTAAGATTTTTTTTTAAGCTGGATCATTTATCTGTTTTATAGTGTATATTGGTGAGGGTTTGATCATCATAGCAGAAGCACCATGAGTGGTAGGAAGTAAGGAATCTATTATAGGGACCAGCTTTTATTCTGTTGTAGAAGCTGGGGAAGAAGTTTATGGAAAGCTTTGAATTAGGGTCTGCCTGTGGCCCTGAAGTCACTATAGATCATCAGGGCAGCAGTCAGGAAGAAAAGCTGGGCATGATACAGGGAAGAACAAGGACAAAGTAGAATCTATGTATGTCTTTTAAAGTCCTCCAACCTCAAGAAAGCAGGTGACCTGGAAAAGAAGCAGCATTACTGGCCATGGAGCTACACATGTGCCTGGCCCTGGCTAGGAGCAGCTAAAGGAAGAGATCCAGAAGGAACTGCAGGAAATGTGAGCACAGTTCTTTCCACACATCAAGATGGTCCAGCAGATCTGCAACAAAGTGTATGAGATACAGCAGCACCTGGCATCCTATACTGACCTTCAGAGTATAATGGCTGCTGCTTCATTTTTGCCTTTCAAATTTTAGACAGATTTCTCTGTAGTCGACCCTAACCTAGAATCATGGAGGAAAGAGAATTCTGGGAAATACAGTTCTAGCTTAGTTTAGTTTACACAGTACAAAACCATCACATCGTGTTTTTTTGTTTTGTGGAAGTTTTTAATGCAATTAGTTAACAAGTTGGGCTACATGCCGTGCTCTTCTCTGTGTTATTAAACTTAATAATACAAACTTATGTTTTATGATGGGTTTATAGATTTAATTTTTTGTTGTTGACTTGGCTTGATTTTACTTGGTTTCTTTTGGTTTAATTTGATTTGGGCATGAAAGGTCCAATTAGGCACCAGAAACCATACCAGTAATATGAACAGGAAAATTTTAATATAAGGAGTTATTAAGTAGTAATAGGGGATCAACTACTAAGAAATAAAGAGAATTTTCAACTTGGAGTGTGCCACTTCCCAACAAGACCGAGATTCAGACCTTGTTGGAGAGGTGTTTCTGTGGCCACTGGATGGCACTGAGGTGAACTTCACTGAAGGGCCACAGACTAAGACTGGCAAGCAGGAAACTGCCTACTGGAGTTCTGGCAAGACTTGCTAGGAATCCACTCACTAGGGTGAGTGGTGAGCACAACTGGCTGTCCCACACACGGCTAGCAGGTACATGTCACAGGAACAAGAAGAAAAAAGCACACCAGAACCAGGAAAAGAAACCACTTCATATTGCTCTGTCCCTACTGACAAAGCTTAATATTGTGCCAGCTGGCAAAGGAGAAATTTTTACAGGTCCAGCTCCAGTACCACAAAGCAAGGCAAAGAAAGATAGATTTGGAGGAAAGAGGTACTGCATTGATAACCAACAGAGAGGGTTAGGGAGTGGATCATATTGATTCTTATATACTTTCTGAACTTCTATCTTATGGAAATATAAAAGGTTACTATGCCAGGCAGCATCTTGGGCAGCAAGATGAACAAAACATTGATGTGGCCACTAGGAACTTACATTAGTCTTTATAATACAATAAATAATAAATAAATAACCAAACTGGTCTACAGTTTCATCAGTCAGATGGACATTTTCTTAAAGTAGTACATATGCATGGTTAGAAAATTCAGATAGTACAGAAAGATACAAAATGCAACATAAACGCTCCCTTTTCCACCTCTACTCCATTTCTTCTGACAGTTGATTTCTTCCTGGGAAAAAAAGTTGTGTATTATTGCTAGGATATGCAGATAAAATTATCTTTTTTTAAACTAAAATGATCAAACCATTCACACTTTTCTCACCTTGCTTTTTTCACTTTTTTCACACACACACACACACACACACACACACACACATGTATTTTTTTTAATAGTGGAAGTCAAAGCCTGCTCTGGGTAAGGACGTAGGCGAGATGATGGATCAGGTGCCTCTTTCTTTCCTTTCCTTTCCTTTTTCCGTTCCTCTTTCCTTTCTTCTTTCCTTCTTTCCTTCCTTCCTCCCTCCCTCCCCCCTCTTCCTTCTTTCTTTCTAAGTAAACCAGCTATTTTTTTAATTGAAGTATAGTTGGTTCACAATATTCTGTTAGTTTCAGGTGTACAACAAGGTGACACACTTATGTTCTTCAGATCGTACTCCGTTATAGGTTATTACAAGATATTGAATATAATTCCCTGTGCTATACAGTAAATCTTTGTTGCTTATCTATTTTATATATAGTAATTTGTATCTGTTAATCCATACTCCTAATTTGTCCCTTCCTCCTTCCCCTTTGGTAACCATAAGTTTGTCTTCTATGTCTATGTCTATGAGTCTGTTTCTGTTTTGTATATAGATTCATTTGTATTATTTTTAGATTCCACATATATGTGATATCATATAGTCAGAGAGGGTCTTTGTCTGACTTACTTCACTAAGTATAATATTCTCTGGGTCCATCCATGTTGCTGCAAATGGTAATATTTCATTCTTTTTTATGGCTGAGTAATATTCCACAGTGTGTGTGTGTGTGTGTGTGTGTTCACGTGCATGTGTGTATATATATATGTATATGTATATATATATATATATACCACATCTTCTTAAGCCAGTCATCTGTTGATGGATACTTGGGTTGTTTCCATGTCTTGTCTCTTGTAAATAGTGCTGCTGTGAACATTGGGGTGCATGTATCTTTTGGAAGTATAGTTCTCATTTTTTCTGGATATGTACCCAGGAGTGGGATTACTGGATCATATGGTAGCTATAGTTTTAGTTTTTTAAGGAGCCTCCTTACTGTTTTCCATAGTGGCTGCACCAATTTACATTGCTACCAACAGAGTAGGAGGGTTCCTTTTTCTCCACACCCTTTCCAGTGTTTATTATTTGTAGACTTTTGATGATAGTTATTCCAACCGGTGTGAGGTGATACCTCACTGTAGTTTTTATTTGCGCTTCTCTAGTAATTAGCAATGAGCATCTTTTGAGCATGTTCATTCAGCATCTTTTCATGTGCCTCTTAGCCATCTGTATGTCTTCTTTGGGAGAATGTCTAGGCAAACAAACCCATTTTTTGATTGGGTTTGTTTTTTCAATATTGAGTTTTATTAGCTGTTTGTATATTTTGGCTTATTAGCCCCTTGTTGGTCGCATCATTTGCAAATATTTTCTCCCATTCCATAGGTTGTCTTTTCATTTTATTGATGGTTTCCTTTGCTGTGCAAAAGCTTTTAAGTTTGATTAGGTTCCATTTGCTTATTTTTGCTTTTATTTCTTTTGCCTTGTATATTTTGAGACTGATCTAAGAATATACTGCTATGATTTATGTCAGAGAATGTTTTGCCTATGTTCTCTTCTAGGAGTTTTCGGGTGTCATGTCTTAAATTTAAGTCTTTAATCCATTTTGAGTTTATTTTTCTATATGGTGTGAGGGAATGTTCTAATTTCATTGATTTACATGTAGCTGTCCAGCTTTCCCAACACCATTTATTGAAGAGACTTTTATCCGTTGTATATTCTTGCGTCTTTTATCATAGATTAATTGACTGTAGGTGTGCAGGTTTATTTCTGGGCTCTCTATACTGTTCCATTGATCTATATGTCTGTTTTTGTGCCAGTACCATGCTGTTTTGATTATTGTAGCTTTGTAGTATAGCCTGAAGTCTGGAAGGGTTATTCCTCCAGCTTTGTTCTTTTTCCTCAGGATTTCCTTGGTAATTCTGGGCCTTTTCTGATTCCATATAAATTTTAGAATTCTTTGTTCTACTTCTGTGAAAAATGTCATAGGTATTTTGATGGGGATTGCGTTAAATCTGTAGATTGCTTTGGGTAGTATGGCTATTTTAACAATATTAATTTTTCCAAACTAAGAAGATTGGATATCTTTCCATTTCTTTGAATCATCTTCAGTTTCCTTTATCAATGGTTTATAGTTTTCAGCATGTATTTTCTTTTTAATAAAAAGATAATTATGTATATACTTACCATTCTCATAAAAGCGAAGTACTTTATTGGCCTAAATGAAACAAATCTTTATCTTTTTTTTAAATTATTATTATTATTTTTTTGTGTGGTACGCGGGCCTCTCACTATTGTGGCCTCTCCCGTTGCGGAGCACAGGCTCCAGATGCGCAGGCTCAGTGGCCATGGCTCACGGGCCCAGCCGCTCCGCAGCATGTGGGATCTTCCCAGACCAGGGCACGAACCCGCGTCCCCTGCATCGGCAGGCGGACTCTCAACCACTGCGCCACCAGGGAAGCCCACGAATGTTTATCTTTTAGAGCTTTACTTAGAGTGAAAGATGTTCCACTTGCAACATTATCTATATTAGATCTTAGGGAATTTGTTACACCACAGCCACCATAAGTTTAGGGTTTTTTTTTTTTCTCTACAGTTCCTTCACACGTTTTTCTACTTCTACGAACTTGTATGTATTTCATGTGTCTTTAACTTATGAAGCCTTTCTTTTTCTTTTTTTTAATTTTTTATATATTTTTTAGAGATCAATTTAATACCGATAAATTGTCTATAAAGGTGGGCAGATCATAGTAAGAAGTCAAAACATTTTAAGAAATTTTTCACCTTCTGCTTTTCTTTCTTTTCTTTTTCTTATTAGTCATGCATTTTATACACATCAGTGTATACATGTCAATCCCAATCTCCCAATTCATCACACCACCACCCGAACCCCTGCCTCTTTCCCCTCCTTGGTGTCCATACGTTTTCTTCTCTACTTCTGTGTCTCAATTTCTGCTCTACAAACCAGTTCATCTGTACCATTTTCAAGGTTCCACATATATATGTTAATATACGATATTTGTTTTTCCCTTTCTGACTTACTTCACTCTGTATGACAGTCTCTAGATGCATCCTCATCTCTACAAATGACCCAATTTCGTTCCTTTTTATGGCTGAGTAGTATTCCATTGTATATATGTACCACATCTTCTTTATCCACTCGTCTGTCGATGGGCATTTAGGTTGCTTCCATGACCTGGCTATTGTAAATAGTGTGGCAATAAACATTGGGGTGCATGTGTCTTTTTGAATTATGGTCTTCTCTGGGTATATGCCCAGTAGTGGGATTGCTGGGTCATATGGTAATTCTATTTTTAGTTTTTTAAGGAACCTCCATACTGTTCTCCATGGCTGTATCAATTTACATTCCCACCAACAGTGCAACAGGGTTCCCTTTTCTCCACACCCTTTCCAGCATTTCTTGTTTGTAGATTTTCTGATGATACCCATTCTAACCAGTGTGAGGTGATACCTCATTGTAGTTTTGATTTGCATTTCTCTAACAATTAGTGATGTTG
Organism: Aethalodelphis obliquidens; assembly: GCF_003676395.1. Classification (NCBI taxonomy): domain Eukaryota; kingdom Metazoa; phylum Chordata; class Mammalia; order Artiodactyla; family Delphinidae; genus Aethalodelphis; species Aethalodelphis obliquidens. The sequence continues at coordinate 35,292,015 of NW_020837958.1, forward strand.
AGCACCTTATCATGTGCCTCTTGGCCATCTGTATGTCTTCTTTGGAGAAATGTCTATTTAAGTCTTCTGCCCATTTTTGGATTAGGTTGTTTATTTCTTTAATATTGAGCTGCATGAGCTGTTTATTTATGTTGGAGATTATTCCTTTGTCCGTTGATTCGTTTGCAAATATCTTCTCCCATTCTGAGGGTTGTCTTTTCGTCTTCTTTACGGTTTCCTTTGCTGTGCAAAAGCTTTTAAGTTTCATTAGGTCCCATTTGTTTATTTTTGGTTTCATTTCCATTACTCTAGGAGATGGATCAAAAAATATCTTGCTGTGATTTATGTCAAAGAGTGTTCTTCCTATGTTTTCCTCTAAGAGTTTTATAGTGCTCGGTCTTACATTTAGGTCTTTAATCCATTTTGAGTTTATTTTTGTATATTGTGTTAGGGAGTGTTCTAATTTCATTCTTTTACATGTAGCTGTCCAGTTTTCCCAGCACCACTTATTGAAGAGACTGTCTTTTCTCCATTGTGTACCCTTGCCTCCTTTGTCATGGATTAGTTGACCATAGGTGTGTGGGTTTATCTCTGGGCTTTCTATCCTGTTCCATTGATTTCTGTTTCTGTTTTTGTGCCAGTACCATATTGTCTTGATTGCTGTAGCTTTGTAATATAGTCTGAAGCCAGGGAGTCTGATTCTTTCAGCTCCATTTTTCTCCCTCAAGACTGCTTTGGCTATTCGGGGTCTTTTGTGTCTCCATACAAATTTTAAGATTTTCTGTTCCAGTTCTGTAAAAAATGCCATTGGTAGTTTGATAGGGATTCAATTGAATCTGTAGATTGCTTTGGGTAGTATAGTCATTTTCACAATATTGATTCTTCCAATCCAAGAACATGGTATATCTCTCCATCTGTGGGTATCATCTTTCATTTCTTTCATCAGTGTCTTATAGTTTTCTGCATACAGGTCTTTTGTCTCCCTAGGTAGGTTTATTCCTAGGTATTTTATTCTTTTTGTTGCAATGGTAAATGGGAGTGTTTCCTTAATTTCTCTTTTAGATTTTTCATCATTAGTGTATAGGAATGCAAGAGATTTCTGTGCATTAATTTGGTGTCCTGCTCCTTTACCAAATTCATTGATTAGCTCTTGTAGTTTTCTGGTAGCATCTTTAGGATTCCCTATGTATAGTATCATGTCATCTGCAAACAGTGACAGTTTTACTTCTTGTTTTCCAATTTGTATTCCTTTTATTTCTTTTTCTTCTCTGACTGCTGTGGCTAGGACTTCCAAAACTATGTTGAATAATAGTGGTGAGAGTGGACATCCTTGTCTTGTAGGAACAAGAGGAAATGCTTAGAGGAAATCTTAGAGGAAATGCTTTCAGTTTTTCACCATTGAGTATGATGTTTGCTGTGGGTTTGTCATATATGGCCTTTATTATGTTGAGGTAGGTTCCCTCTATGCCCACTTTCTGCAGAGTTTTTATCATAAATGGGTGTTGAATTTTGTCAGAAGTTTTTTCTGCATCTATTGAGATGATCATATGGTTTTTATTCTTCAGTTTGTTAATATGGTGTATCACATTGATTGATTTGCATGTATTGCAGAATGCTTGCATCCCTGGGATAAATCCCACTTGATCATGGTGTATGATCCTTTTAATGTGTGTTTGGATCCTGTTTGCTGGTATTTTGTTGAGGATTTTTGCATGTATATTCATCAGTGATATTGGTCTTTAATTTTCTTTTTTTGTAGTATTTTGGTCTCGTTTTGGTTTCAGGGTGATGGTGGCCTCATAGAATGAGTTTGGGAGTTTTCCTTCCTCTGCAATTTTTTGGAAGAGCTTGAGAAGGATGGGTGTTAGCTCTTCTCTAAATGTTTGGTAGAATTCACCTATGAAGCCATCTGGTCCTGGACTTCTGTTTGTTGGAAGATTTTTAATCACAGTTTAAATTTCATTACTTGTTATTGGTCTGTTCATATTTTCTATTTCTTCCTGGTTCAGTCTCAGAAGGTTGTGCTTTCCTAAGAATTTGTCCGTTTCTCCCAGGTTGTCCATTTTATTGGCATAGATTTGCTTGTAGTAGTCTCTTAGGATGCTTTGTATTTCTGCGGTGTCTGTTGTAACTTCTCGTTTTTCATTTCTAATTTTATTGATTTGTGTCCTCTCCCTCTTTTTCTTGATGAGTCTGGCTAAAGCTTTATCAATTTTGTTTATATTCTCAAAGAAGCAGCTTTTAGTTTTATTGATCTTTGCTATTGTTTTCTTTGTTTCTATTTCATTTATTTCTGCTCAGAACTTGATGATTTCTTTCCTTCTGCTCACTTTGGGTTTTGTTTGTTCTTCTTTCTCTAGTTCCTTTTGGTGTAACGTTAGGTTGTTTATTTGAGATGTTTCTTGTTGCTTGAGGTAGGCTTGTATAGCTATAAACTTCCTCTCTTAGAACTGCTTTTGCTGCATCCCATAGGTTTTGGATCGTCGTGTTTCATTGTCATTTGTCTCTAGGTATTTTTTGATTTCTTCAGTGATCTCTTGGTTATTTAGTAACGTATTGTTTAGCCTCCCTGTGTTTGTGTTTTTTACATTTTTTTCCCTGTAATTGATTTCTAATCTCATAGTGTTGTGGTCAGAAAAGATGCTTGATATGGTTTCAATTTTCTTAAGTTTACTGAGGCTTGATTTGTGACCCAAGATATGATCTATCCCGGAGAATGTTCCGTGTGCACTGAGAAGAAAGTGTAAACTGCTGTTTTTGGATGGAATGTCCTATAAATATCAATTAAATCTGTCTGATCTGTTGTGTCATGTAAAGCTTGTTTCCTTATTAATTTTCTGCTTGGATGATCTTTCCATTGGTGTAAGTGAGGTGTTAAAGTCCCCCATTATTATTGTGTTACTGTTGATTTCCTCTTTTAGAGCTGTTGGCAGTTTCCTCATGTATTGAGGTGCTCCTATATTGGGTGCATAACTATTTACCGTTGTTATATCTTTTTCTTGGATTGATCCCTTGATCAATATGTAGTGTCCTTCCTTGTCTCTTGTAACATTCTTTATTTTAAAGTCTATTTTATCTGATATGAGTATTGCTACTACAGCTTGCTTTTGATTTCCATTTACATGGAGTATCTTTTTCCATCCCCTCACTTTCAGTCTGTATGTGTCCCTAGGTCTGAAGTGGGTCTCTTGTAGACAGCATATATATGGGTCTTGTTTTTGTATCCATTCAGCCAGTCTATGTCTTTTGGTTGGAGCATTTAATCCATTCACCTTTAAGGTAATTATTGACATGTATGTTCCTGTGACCATTTTCTTAATTGTTTTGGGTTTGTTTTTGTAGGTCCTTTTCTTCTCTTGTGTTTCCTACTTAGAGAAGTTCCTTTAGCATTTGTTGTAGAGCTGGTTTGGTGGTGCTCAATTCTCTTAGCTTTTGCTTGTCTGTAAAGCTTTTGATTTCTCCATCGGATCTGAATGAGATCCTTGCCGGGTAGTGTAATCTTAGCTGTAGGTTCTTCCCTTTCATCACTTTAAATATATCATGCCACTCCCTTCTGGCTTGTAGAGTTTTTGCTGAGAAATCAGTTGTTAACCTTATGGGAGTTCCCTTGTATGTTATTTGTCGTTTTTCCCTTCCTGCTTTCCATAATTTTTCTTTGTGTTTAATTTTTGCCAATTTGATTACTGTGTGTCCGGCGTGTTTCTCCTTGGGTTTTTCCTGTATGGGACTCTCTGCACTTCCTGGACTTGGGTGGCTATTTCCTTTCCCATGTTAGGGAAGTTTTCGACTATAATCTCTTCAGATATTTTCTCGGGTCCTTTCTCTCTCTCTTCTCTTTCTGGGACCCCTATAACGCGAATGCTGTTGCGTTTAATGTTATCCCAGAGGTCTCTTAGGCTGTCTTCATTTCTTTTCATTCTTTTTTCTTTATTCTGTTCCCCAACAGTGAATTCCACCATTCTGTCTTCCAGGTCACTTATCCGTTCTTCTGCCTCAGTTATTCTGCTATTGATTCCTTCTAGTGTAGTTTTCATTTCAGTTATTGTACTGTTCATCTGTGTTTGTTTGTTCTTTAATTCTTCTAGATCTTTATTAAACATTTCTTGCATCTTCTCGATCTTTGCCTCCATTCTTTTTCCGAGGTCTTGGATCATCTTCACTATCATTATTCTGAATTCTCTTTCTGGAAGATTGCCTATCTCCGTTTCATTTACTTGTTTTTCTGGGCTTTTATGTTTTTCCTTCTTCTGGTACATAGCCCTCTGCCTTTTTATCTTGTCTGTCTTTCTGTGAATGTGGTTTTTTCAAAGCCTTTCTTGAAGGTAGTGCCTTAACAGCTAGGTTTAAATTATTAGGATTAGTTTTGTGGTGAAAAATAATATAATCTTTTACATTCATGTTATGTTTATTATTTATATGGTGCTTTCATTCTCAGTTCAGCAAACATTTATTAGGTGTGCCAAGCCCTGTGCTTATGTTTGTTGCAGAGTTACAGATGAATAACATGGTCCTTACCCTCAAGAAGCATACGGTCTAAAGTTGTATCCATTAATTAACTACTGACAGAGGAACCATTTCACAGTTAATGAATAACATTGGTCTACTCTTTGTTTACTTAGGTCCTTTTTATTCAAAGATCATGTTTGTTAAAATAAGAACCAGAATATATACGCAGAGTTTAAAGCAGGGGTTCTTGTCTAAATGTTACTTTTTTGGGAAGAAAATTAATTATAGCATAAGATAAAACCAATACTCAGTGCAGAAGTGGAACCAAAATCGGATACCCCTGCGTTGCTCTTTCCTAGCGATAGCACTGAGCAACAGTGAAGGCCATGGACCCCTCTACCATGAACCACCATTTAGTACCTTCTCCTAGTGACCTGTGTAACTTAGGGTCACCCTGTTGCAATTCTTAATAACCCAAGTAATCTGGAGAGTGTCCAGAGTCTATCAAAGTATGCCACATCCCTCCCATTATGTCTTTGATGCACATCTGTTGGTTACCGATGCTCAAAATGACTCCCAGGAGAGATGACACTTTCTCCTTTGGTACGCACTGTGGTTTATGTTTACCTGGGGAGGAAAAAGCAACACCCTATTTACCTCAATTCAAGCACCCTGATGTGTTGCCTTCCCAAATTCCAAAGATCTCCATATGCAGATGGCACTTTGAGAATGTTTATTGATTTACTGTTTGAGCTATGTCTTATTTCACCATAAGAGCATTATTCAGGCTCTCATTCGCAGCAGAAATAGATTTCTTCTTCAAAATCCTCGTTTCATTTAGCATGTAAAAATATGTTTTCTAAAATCCAGCCACATGGAAGATTTATTTTTATTAACAGGTTTATTGAGGTATAAGTTAAATACCATAAAATCCACTCTTTTTAAGTTTCATTTCAGCGACTTTTAGTATATTTATAGCATTGTACAAGTATCACCACCATCCTATTTTAGAACAATTCTGTCGCCCCAAAAAGAAATCTCATGCCCATTTACAGTCACTCTCCACTGTCTGGCAACCACTAATATACTTTCTGTCTCTATAAATTTGCCTTTTCTGGATATTTTATATAAATTGCATCATACAATATATGTTCTTTTATGTCTGGTTTCTTTCACTGAGCGTAATATACTTGAAGTTCACCTATTTTTTTAGAAGATTTCTTTAGGGCTGTTAATTATTAATGAAAATTTTTTCACACCCTGAGTGCTTAAGTCACCTTCTGTATTGTTTCAATTTATACCTAATTCAAATGTAATATATAATTAAACTATTATCTTTTAATAAATATATTAGAAAAAATATGAGATGTAAAGCCTGATTTCTCAGTTTGAAGAAATGACTTTTACATTTCTCTCTACATGAGTTTATAGTTCTTAATTTTTCCATTGCTAAATTTTAACTTTTGCTTATACATTCTAAATGAATATCCACTAGCTTATCTGACTAAATAAAACTTGAGACCTAGGTATCATTTCCATTTCAAAATATAAAAGCCCAAAGTAAGTATATTCAGCATAGTATGTTAAGAAAATCTGTTGAAAATCTGAAAAAAGTCATTTGTGTAAACCTGGCCTACCTAATCATCAGAAAGTGAACATTAAAACATGGAGAATCACAGAATTTGCTAGTAGATTTCCTGAATGATGACCTTCCTGCCACCAGACTCTAGCAGTAATTCTGCACCCAACACCTGCCCCCGCAAAATAAACTAAAATCTATTATCTGTGTCTTTCATGTCAAAGCTGTATATCTCTTATGTAAGAGATAGTCCAGAGTCTATCAAAGTATGCCAAATCCCTCCCATTATGTCTTTCATGTCTGTGTCTTTCATGTCAAAGCTGTATATCTCTTATGTAAGCGTGTGCACCTAATAGAACATAGTAAAGAACAGAAATCCAGAGGAAGGTGATAGGAATAATAATATTTATTGAATTTTTACTGTGTACAAGATGCTACATTTGGTTTACTGTACCTAATCCAACTCAGAGAGTATTATTCCCATTTTAAGACAAAGGAACTATGGCTTAGAGAGAATCTGTACCACTGAGCAAGTAAGTGGCAGAGCCAGGACTCAAACTCAGTTGTACTTGACTCCAAAGCTCGTATTCTTTAACTATAATACAATTCCCCATGTGAGTCCCAATTATGCAGCATACTTCTCGGAGTTTTGGGTTTTTTTGTCTCTTTGCTTAGAGGTATTGAACTGGCATCACTCCTACCTCCTCATTCCTCCAATTATTTCATCCATATATCCAGCAAGGATGTTTCATTAAGCTTTGGCTTGGAGGAGGCAAAGTTAGGAGATGCTGATTAACTGTATATTATGGTTAATCTAATAAATAATTATCACACATCATTATTTATAAATCTCTCATTTCCACATATTTCTAATATAAAACCTACTAAGTACTCAGAGTCACACCACATGCAGTTTTGCATTTCTTTGATGACTTAGAAGTTTCTTGAATAACTAACTGGCTTTGCCTCTTAGTCATTAGCATGGACCCTACTTATCCTACTATAGATATGATCCTACTATAGATTCTAACTGATGGAAGATTGCTGCTAGAAGAAAAATCTTATAGTAATAAAAACTAGATATTTCATCAGTCTTCATTTTTCCCCCATTGGTAAATGACGAGAGAGATTCTTAAAAATCTACAAAATAGGAAAAGAATTTTGTTTTTCTTAGACTTCATGATCTGGATACATTGCATTTCCTATAACAGGTCTCAAAGAATTACATTTTTGGCCAAAAAAAGAGGGGGGGTGATGAAGGGTCTTTTTTCATCTTTTTTGTGCTGTAAAATCAAATACTAATCTTAAAAATGACAGCAGGACAACGTTTCAAAGTGAAGACAGGCATCAACACTGGGCTCAATCCAAATTTGGCCTGGAAAAGATATGTGAATGAATGTGTTCGTTATAGCAGATGCCTCCAGCGCAGCAGAATTTTAGAATGGCCAGAAAAACAGTATCTTACTTTTACTTCCTCCTTTTATTTTCTTCTTTTCTTTAGGACAGCTTAGCATTCCTCCTCCTCCCTCTCAGCACAACCTCTTCTTGCTTCTCTCACTCTTTCTTTCCAGTTTTACATGGCTGCTCCTTTCTCCTGGTCCTCCTGGAAAACCTCTATAATTATATAATTAGTTTGGAATTACTGTTCTTTATTAATATTAGTTTAATATTCATAGTTTAAACTAGTGATACAAGGCAATTATAGAATAATTTACTCTAACACTCAAGAACAGATATTAATTATTATTGTGTATTCCAGTGAAGAATTAACAAGTATTTATGGAGCATTTTTCTGGACTTTTCAACTTTTTCATATTATATTCTCAGAGGTCGGAGGCCCTTTTATTCATTCTTGGGGAAATAAGACAGCCTACCAGTACAATTCAGTTTAATAGACATTGAACTACAACCACCATGTCCCAAGTGTTAGTAATACAAAGTGAACAGTCAAGGTCTCTGCCCTTAAGGAGCACACATGCTTACAGAAAAGATAGATTAGTAAAATAAATCACAACGTAAGTGTTCTAAAACAGGTATAATGTAAGTACTATACATACATTAATTCCTGGTGCAGCAAGGAACACTACAAAAAAATTAGGACATTTGTGCCTTGAAAGATAAATAGGCATTTGTCTTACAGGTGGGGATGAGGTGAGAAGTGGGTGGGCAGGGAAGACATAAATACTACAGGCAGAGAAAACACCATGAACCACTTAGTGGGAATTGTGACTAGAGGTGGAGGCAGAAAGACAAGGTAGTCTGTGGCTAGTGTATACAGGGCTTTGTGTGCCATGTCAAGGAATTTGAATAATGTTATATAAATAACGAGGATTTTTTACTTCTACCCTCATAATTTTTTTTTAAGGTTTAAACAAACTAATAGCAAGAACAAGATTTGAAGGAACATGGTTACTTGTAAATGTAAAGTTACTTTAACCACTTTGGTAGAAAATTTTATTTCAACAAAGTCTCTGTCTACTTTGTGTAAAACTCTGTACTACGAATTGTGTGAGTTGCAATGATGCATAAGACATGATTTCTGCTATCCATTGATTATGCAGTAGGATAGATAGGCATGAAAATCACTAGTACTAAGTAGAAAAGGTACAGACAAAGTGAACTATTAAACTAGTAGGAGAGTGTCAAGGATTAAGGAGACTAATCTATTCTTTACTTTTTTTAATCCTCCATAGTCTCCCTTATGTAATGACACCATGATTTGTGGGAATTCTGTTTTCTCTTCCTACCATTTCCTGTGGGTTCAGGCTATGCTGTGAGTTTTGTCCCCTCCCTCACATGGGGGCATTCTCCATCAGGCTTTCTAATCAACTTTCCATGCTTTCCTGGGCTTATTTGTCATTCTCTACTCATTTCCCTCTTTTCAGAACCCTCTTTCTGTTATTTCTTCTGCTTCAGCCAGTCTTAGAGCATCCTTCAACATTAATATACATGAAAGCTATACAAATCAAGACACTTTTATTAATGTTCTAGAGAAAGTTGTTATTCACGAAGGATAATTAGTTACCAATAATTAACCTTCAACCTCAGGATTTATTATCAATATTGAGTCAAAACTGTTAACCCCAGTCATTCTCTGAGAAATAACCACCTTGGAGGAGAGACCTTTTCTTCCATTATTATCATGTAGCAGAGTCGAGTTTGAAGTACAAACTACCATTCAACGTGGTGGTCAAACCAGGTGCTTGGGAACAGAAGGATGGTCCGACTTTACTCTCTTCTTAGTTTTTAATATTTATATTTTTTTGTTCTGGAATTTGGTGCCTTAAGTGAGAATAGTGTCTACTGTAGTAAGAGATTCAGAGAATATAGTGTAAGTACAGTTATTGTAAAGGGTGTTTAATATACTAAGAAAAGATCAGAATCTTGGTTACATAAAATCCTTAGCTAAATTCCAGAAATTTTTCATAAGTGATTTGGGCAACAGCCTAACCTTAAAAGGAGAGTTATAAATGCAGATTTAAAATATTTATGTGGAATGGATTAGACACCATTTATTTAAATATTCTTGAAAAGATTCTATATAGCGGTGGTGTGTGTAATTACTTACTTTTACCTAACTTAGTTTCCTTACTAATACTGGTTGATTTATTTGTTTAATTCGGTTCACACCAAACTGAACATTGTGTGTAACCTTCTCGTGTGTGTGTTCTCTGGATCTAACTACAGAAGCAATTGTCTGTGTATTTTCCCAATGTCACTAGGGCCCAATTAAACTGAATGACAGATTAGGAATAATGACATCAGTAAGACCCCATGCATAAATTGTCTTGTGGCTATGACAGGCATTAATGTTAATTTTAGCATAACTATTATAGCTGTTGGCTATTGAAAGAAAATAAATAAAAGAATAATAAAAATCATAACTACTTTTATTGAGTACTTCTGACATACCAGGAACTAATAAGCTAAATGCTTTATATGCATGGGATAATAATAACTATTATTATTCCCATTTTTAAAATATAATCAATCATGCTATTTTTAAAAATTCTTAACATATGGTCTGACTTCTTGTCATCTGTTGGTAAAATTTGGGCTTGTCTGAAACGCACATATCTAGATTTTAGAAAACAGGGTGAAAGCTCATGAAATAATTTTTTTTCATGGATTTTCTAATACTTGATAGTTTGTATTTATATACAGAATTCACTATGAAATTTTAAAAATTTACCCACAAAGATATTTTCAGAGTCAAAAAAAAGTAAGCCATATTTGAAGCCATTTAACTTGTTAAACCTCAGAAAAGATTTTTATTATTCAATAATACATTAATATATTTTTATTGAAGTATAGTTGATTTAAAATATTGTGTTTCAGGTGTACAGCAAAGTGATTTGGTTTTTATACGTATATAATATATATATTCTTTTTTCAGATTCTTTTCCATTATAGGTTATTATAAGAAATTGAATACAGTAAATCCTTGTTGTTTATTTTATATATAGTAATGTGTATCTGTTAATCCCATACTCGTAATTTATCCCTCCCCCCACCATCCCCTTTGGTAAACCATAAACTTGTTTTCTATGTCTGTGGTTCTGTTTATGTTTTCTAAATAAGTTCATTTGTATTCTTTCTAAAATTTCACATAGAAGTGATATATAATATTTGTCTTTCTCTGACTTCCTTCACTTAGTATGATAATCTGTAGGTCCATCCATGTTGATGCAAATGGCAATATTTCATTCTTTTCTATAACTGAGTAATATTCCATTTGTATATATGTACCACATCTTCTTTATCCACTCATCTTTGATGGACACTTAGGTTGCTTCCATGTCTTGGCTATTGTAAATAGTGCTGCTATGAACATTAGAGCACGTGTATCTTTTTTTTTCTATAAATTTATTTACTTATTTATTTATTTTTGGCTGCATTGGGACTTTGTTGCTGCGCACAATGCTTTCTCTAGTTATGGCGAGCGGGGGCTACTCTTCCTTGCGGTGTGCAAGCTTCTCATTGTGGTGGCTTCTCTTGTTGTAGAGCATGGGCTCTAGACACGCAGGCTTCAGTATTTGTGGCACGTGGACTCAGTAGTTGTGGCTCACAGGCTCTAGAGCGCAGGCTCGGTAGTTGTGACACACGGGCTTACTTGCTCCACGGCACATGGGATCTTCCTGGGCCAGGGCTCGAACCCGTGTCCCCTGCACTGGCAGGCAGATTCTTAACCACTGCGCCACCAGGGAAGTCCCCACATGTATCTTTTCGAATTAGAGTTTTCATCTTTTCCAGATATATGCCCAGGAGTGGGATTGCTGGATCATATGGTAATATGTTATATTATTAACATGTGCTGGGCTGTCCTTTGTAGGGAATGATGAGATGATGGATGATGTCCAGCCACCACAAACATCACAAAGACTGTAGAACTGATTTCAGGAGAGGAATTGAGTTCTCTCTTAGCCATCCATTGTTATATGCCAGATTCCCTTCATGATTAGTTCAGGTTATAAAATAAAATTTTCCTTGTGGAAAGCTAAACATTCTTAGTGAGATCAAATATTAACCTACTTTTCTAGAACTACTTGCATTGACCAGCCCAGACTGTGATTTATAATTCAAATAACATCGATTTACACTTGATACATTTTATGAGAAATTTTAAATTATACACACTTTAAAATAGAGATCAGTTAAACTTTTATCTGATAGTATCTTGTTTAAATAGCTAGTGAGTGTAATAGTCTCATGAAAAGAGGAAACCCTGTGCCTCCTCCAAGGAACCTGATGAGCATCTTACCCATTGCCACCATGTCAATTGAGAGAAAGCACTGCCTGGAAGAAAGAAGAGCTAGCATCTTGGTGGGACCCACAAGTTACAGAGAAGAAATCCTACTTTATTTCCCTCTGTTTGCATCCCCTGACTGTTCTTGAAGGCATGAGATTGTAGAGTCTGACATTTGGCTAGTTACTTCCCCCTTCACTTCTGCTCCTGGGGTAGTGGAAGGTGGCCATAAAGACAGCATGGGTGTTTAACTGAAGACATTTAATGAATTACAGTTAGTTGAGTGCAGCCCGTATTCACTTTCTTAAAGGGAGTGAGTGGGTGGCAAGAGTTCTAACATTTTTATGCATTTGGCTCTGGTTGTGATGTATACTTAGAGACAACCCAGCTGCATGTCTTTTCCACTGAGCACACTGCTATTTGTAATTTATTTTCAATAGATCACTTTAGCAATCGTTTATTGAATACCTACTATGTATAAAATGCTGCAGGCATGTTGATGATGATGATGATGATAGTGATAAAGTATATTAAGCATTTCCTATGTGCCAAGCATTGTGGCTAAGCACTTTATGTGCATTAGAAGATCATAATCTTTATAACCACCCCATGACCTAGATATTATATTCTCCATTTTACATTTGAGGAAACTGAGTCTAGATAAATAACTTGCCAAGGTCATACAACTATTAAATGGGAAAAGGTGGAATTCAAACCCAGGGACTTCCACTCTGACAGTGTAGCATACTAGATGTTCTGAAACATCCCTGGCCAGCACTCCCACCACCAGCAATAAAACACTGAACATGTAGTGTAAAATAAAATATCTTAGTAAATGCATAACTAAGCACAAGAACGTCAGGGAAATCTTCGTGGGTGAAAAATGAAAAGGAAGCAGGAATCAAGGTGGAATGCTGCTGCTGGCTAAAGCTGCAGCTAACCTGAAAGCATCCAGCTGTACCCTGAACCTAGAGCCTTTGGCACTGGGTGGGGAGACTGAAATCTATAGACAAACTTATAAATTAAAAAACATTTCCTAAGCCCATGGCAGTCTCTTGCCTGGATTATTACCCTCTTACTGGTTTCCCTGCTTCCACCTTTGCCCCTTACATTCTATTGTCAACACGGCTGCCAAAGTTACCCTTTTAAAACATACATCAAATCATGTCATTCCTCGGCTAAAACCCCGCAGTTGCTTCTCATCATACTCAGAGGCACTTTCTTAAATTAACTCCCTGATTTTGTCCCTCAGTTCCCTATCTGTGCTTAAATGTCACCTTCTCAGTGAGGCCTATCCTGATAACCCTGTTTAAAACTTTACCCATCCCTCTCCACGCTTAGTCCCCCTTCTCTGCTTTTTTGTGGGTATGTGCACATCACATATATTTACTACATTTATTTTCCGGGTCTTGCCACTAGAATGTAGGCTCCAGGAAAGCAGAAAATTTCATTTGTTCACTGATCTATCCCCATCTCCTAGGTTGTGTCTGATACACAATCAGTCCTTAATGAAGGAAATTAATGAAAAGGGAAAACAAAAATACAGTACAAAGGATCAACAAAACCCAAAGTTGTTTTCTGAAAAGACTTTATACTCCAGTTTTGTTGAACTCCAGAATCCATCCTTTTAACCATTACACAGTATACAGTTTCCAAAATACAACTTCCTTCCACCTTCACAAAGCTTACCATCTAGTGAGTGGGCACTGCAATCAGATTGACTGGGACTTAATAGCTCTGTGAGCTTAGGCATGTTAGTTTACTTCTCTTTGCCAGTGTCATTAGCCATAAATAAGGATGATAATAGTATCTACCTTATAGGGTTATTATGAGCATTAAATGCTGTAGCACATGTAAAGTGCTTTACTGACCAGCACATGATAAGCCTTCAATAAATGTTAATGACTACTGATGATATTTTTGTTATTACACTTTCTCCTCCTCCTTTTCCTTGTGTCAAGTTTAGCTGAGTTCTCCCAGGAAGTGTTATAAATGTGGTGAAAGCCAATCAGAAGTCCTATAGGTGGACACATCAGTTGTCTAACACAAGAATCAACACTCAAACCAACTGTCCAGTTAATTCTTATTGGCTCTGTGCTGAGTTTTTTTGTTTGTTTTGTTTTCAGAAGCACCAAAGATGTATTTATTGCATTTTCTTAGCATAAAAAGCACTGTGCAAAAGTTGTGCTGAGTTTTGATGGCAATAACAGACCAGTGATGTGAGGAAGGAGGGGAGTTGTAGACAAATGGAAGACATGGTCTATGTATTGCTCTTGGATCAAGAGAACTTTGTGATAACCCTCCAGGGGCTCCATAAGAACAGCCCTCCCCCCAGTTCACACATACAGATCTGCACACCACTCTACTTATCAGGCTATACACTCCCTACTGAAAGGTCATGTGCTGATTACTTAAACTGAAAACAAACAATATATGACTAACTCCCCAGTGATATCACGGCAAATATATGGATTTAAAGGTAGACTGTCACTAAACATTGACACTTTGGGGTGGAAGGAATCTAAAAGTCAGGCCTGCTATCTATTCTTCCTATCCTCTTTGACAAGATTGCAAACTCAAATGCTTAAAGACACCAAACTGGTAATGTAAATGATTGAAGTGGAAGTATATAGAACTGCAGAATGCTTGTTCCATGTTAAGAGAACATCTTCTATTTAGTTCCATTCTTTTGTTGTTAGGCAGAAATGCGGGCAAGTGTTGCTGGGTCTTGCACTTTTCAAAATAAGACAGAGATCTGGGGGGGGTTTGTTTTGTTGTCGGGTGGCGGGGGGGTTGGTTGGTTTGTTTTTAATTTTATTGAAGTATAGTTGATATACAGTGTTGTGTTAATTCTGCTGTACAGCAGAGTGACTCAGTTTTATATATACATTATGTATTCTTTTTCATATTCTTTTCCGCTATAGTTTATTACAGGATATTGAATATAGTTCCCTGTGTGGTACAGTAGGACCTTATTGTTTATCCATCCTATATATACTAGTTTGCATCTGCTAACCCCACACTCCCACTCTATCCCTCCCTCAACATGCCCCCCCCAACCAGCAACCACAAGTCTGCTCTCTGTGTCTGAGTCTTTCTGTAGATATGTTCATTTGTGTCGTATTTTAGATTCCACATATAAGTGATATCATTTGGTATTTGTCTTTCTGACTTACTTCACTTAGTATGATAATCTCTAGGTCCATCCATGTTGCTTCAAATTTTTAAAATTTTCCTAATTATTAATAATAAAATTCAAAATAAAACAAAAGAACTGCAGGATGCCAGTTTGATGCCTTTGCTATAGAACTTCTGTGTGGATCTGTGAAGAAAACAATGAGAGGCTTAAATTTGAGAGGCTTCTAAAGAGAGATGATTACCAAACCCTATTGAGAGGAGAGAGAAGAGAAAAAAATCTGTGGAATGAGGAAAGGAAGAAAGGCCAAAGGGTGAAACAGCACAAGAGAATCACATGTAGGAGATCAAGAGAAGTTGCAAAATTCCTGCTTTCAAATAGAAGTTAAAGAAAGTTGCTAATTTAAGCAGTCTTTCTGTAGGTTATTTAGTGCCATTAAAGATCAACTAATTTATTTTACAAGAAAACAATGAGAATGGAAATATAATTATGAGCTGAAGCTAGGCTCCAACTTACTCTACAGTTGCATGGAATTTGATGTATTCTCTTGGCGCCTCCAAGTACATTTGAAGGGAGGAAGCATTCCATCTGCTGAAAAGTCATACTGGAAGATGAGGGCAGGGCTGCAGAGTTTCTGTAAGTCTGATTCTGCCTGAGCCTTAGTATACCTGGTGTGCTAGATCCCGTTGCAGGATTCCAGGGCAGTCAAATAATTCCTGACATACAGATTTAAAGGTAAAAGTTTTACAACAGAATAACTTAATCAAAACATAAAAATTTGTTTAAAAGTTTTCATCTTCTAGAGAAAATAGACTTCTCCCAAAAGTATATCTCTTCTTACTTTGCTATCACCATGTATAGAATATAGTATAAAATGTTTATATCCCCCAAAATTGAGAAGGGAACTATCCAGGCTTAATGAACTTGGTGGGGCGGGGGTGGGGGGAGTGCAGGGACATGACTGTGAATTATACAGCTTTGGACTAGACAGGGTATTCATGGGCAACATGAGGATTGGAAGAAAACATTAGACTATAGATTTTAAATTATTTAAAGAATATTCCACATTTTTAAATAATGGAATTAAAAGTACATGAACTACTTTGGAGTGTTGACATCATGTATAGTAACAGGAAGTAATTACACTATTTCAATATCTAGGTCTCAAAAGCTTTGGTTTATATATTGACTACCTTAGGGTGTTTCCATGAAACGTTTGGAATGTGTTTACATGATTGAATACATAACTTATTTTGTTAGGCTTTCTTTTAGTATTACCAAGAATAATTGGAGAACAGTGGTTAATTCTTGATTTACCTCAGAGGACACATGGGAGAGCCTAAGTGGGAAGTCAGAAACCAGACACAGGCTTCAGGGCTTGAGCAGATAGAGGTCCTCCAGGGGCAGGGTTCTTATGAGCACGTGTATTTTGCCCACCCACAGCTCTACGACAAACGCCTGTCCTCATTTCAGTTATACTCCAGGAAAAGTGAAATATGCAACCTTGGGATAAGGAACAAGTGTGCCATCAAAGCTATAGGATGAAAATGCTATAGGATTGGAGAGATAGCTTCTTACTTAGAAGAGCAGTGGGAAGGCTAATGCAATAGAGGAGAAATTCCTAACCCCAACCCACTTCCCTTTTGTTTCTTTCACATACATTGAATTACAAATAAGATTTCATTTGAAGAAAAGCCAAAATTGCATTTTAAAAAAAAGGTTTGAAACCCACCCCCATCTTTAAATGGTACAGAGCATTTCACCAAAAAGTTTGTTGAATTGATTATTCAGCATTCAGTACAATAGCCCAAGTCCCCTGATTCCCAATCATTTATTTCTCTAAATGAGCTCTAATCCTTTTACCTGGATCCACTCAACCCTGCTCACATTAGAATCACCTGGAGTGCTTTTAAAGACAACAGATATAAAACTCCTATCAAAGGCCAGGTGAAACCAAAATCTCGGGCTGAAGACTGGATATCAGTGTCTTAAAAGTTCCACAGTTGGACTGAGAGGTATTTAAGGATCCCAAAACCCTGAGAATCTGTCATTAA
This sequence comes from Aethalodelphis obliquidens, assembly GCF_003676395.1. NCBI lineage: Eukaryota > Metazoa > Chordata > Mammalia > Artiodactyla > Delphinidae > Aethalodelphis > Aethalodelphis obliquidens. The sequence continues at coordinate 35,308,955 of NW_020837958.1, forward strand.
CTTTTGTGAAAATACTAATGGTGTCTAATATAATTTAATAACATACTTTACAAGTAGACAGTGGGTCACTCTTTGCAGATGACATGATACTATACATAGAGAATCCTAAAGATGCTACCAGAAAACTACTAGAGCTAATCAATGAATTTGGTAAAGTAGCAGGATACAAAATTAATGCACAGAAATCTCTTGCATTCCTATACATTAATGATGAAAAATCTGAAAGTGAAATTAAGGAAACACTCCCATTTACCATTGCAATAAAAAGAATAAAATACCTAGGGATAAACCTACCTAAGGAGACAAAAAACCTGTATGCAGAAAACTATAAGACACTGATGAAAGAAATTAAAGACAATGCAAACAGATGGAGAGATATGCCATGTTCTTGGATTGGAAGAATCAACATTGTGAAAATGACTATACTACCCAAAGCAAACTACAGATTCAATGCAATCCCTATCAAACTACCACTGGCATTTATCACAGAACTAGAAGCAGAAATTTCACAATTTGTATGGAAACACAAAAGACCCCGAATAGCCAGGCAATCTTGAGAAAGCAAACCGGAACTGGAGGAATCAGGCTCCCTGATGTCAGACTATACTACAAAGCTACAGTAATCAAGGCAGTATAGTACTGGCACAGAAATATAGATCAGTGGAACAGGATAGAAAGCCCAGAGATAAACCCAGGCACCTATGGTCACCTTATCTTTGACAAAGGAGGCAAGAATATACAATGAAGAAAAGACAGCCTCTTCATTAAATGGTGCTGGGAAAACTGGACAGCTACATGTAAAAGAATGAAATTAGAACACTCCCTAACACAATACACAAAAATAAACTCAAAATGGATTAAAGACCTAAATGTAAAGCCAGACACTATCAAACTCTTAGAGGAAAACATAGGCAGAACACTCTATGACATAAATCACAGCAAGATCCTTTTTGACCCACCTCCTAGAGAAATGGAAATAAAAACAAAAATAAGCAAATGGGACCTAATGAAACTTCAAAGCTTTTGCACAGGAAAGAAAAGCATAAACAAGACCAAAAGACAACCCTCAGAATGGGAGAAAATATTTGCAAATGAAGCAACTGACAAAGGATTAATCTCCCAAATATATAAGCAGCTCATGCAGCTCAATATCAAAAAAACAAACAACCCACTCCAAAAATGGGTGGAAGACCTAAATAGACATTTCTAAAGAAGATATACAGATTGCCAACAAACACATGAAAGGATACTCAACATCACCAATCATTAGAGAAATGCAAATCAAAACTACAATGAGGTATCACCTCACACCAGTCAGAATGGCCATCATCAAAAAAGTCTACAAACAATAAATGCTGGAGAGAGTGTGGAGAAAAGGGAACCCTCTTGCACTGTTGGTGGGAATGTAAATTGATGCAGCCACTGTGGAGAATAGTATGGAGGTTCCTTAAAAAAAAACAAAAATAGAACTACCATGTGACCCAGCAATCCCACTCCTGGGCATATACCCTGAGAAAACTATAATTCAAAAAGAGTCATGTACCACAGTGTTCTTTGCAGCTCTGTTTACAATAGCCAGGACATGGAAACAACCTAAGTGTACATTGACAGATGAATGGATAAAGAAGATGTGGCACGTGTATACAATGGAATATTACTCAACCATAAAAAGAAACGAAATTGAGTTATTTATAGTGAGGCGGATGGACCTAGAGTCTGTCATACAGAGTGAAGCAAGTCAAAAAGAGAAAAACAAATACCGTATGCTAACACATATATATGGAATCTTAAAAAAAATGGTTCTGATGAACCTAAGGGCAGGACAGGAATAAAGGTACAGACTTAGAGAATGGACTTGAGGACATGGGGTGGGGGAAGGGTAAGCTGGGAGGAAGTGAGAGAATAGCATTGACATATATACACTACCAAATGTAAAATAGCTAGTAGGAAGCAGCTGCATAGCACAGGGAAATCAGCTTGGTGCTTTGTGACCGTCTATAGGGGTGGGATAGGGAGGGTGGGAGGGAGGCACAAGAGGGAGGGGACACAGGGATATATGTATACATATAGCTGATTCACTTTGTTATGCAGCAGAAACTAACACAACATTGTAAAGCAATTATACTCCAATGAAGATGTAAAAACTAAAAGAGAGAGACCTGTGGTTTACAAGAAAAGCCTGTGGAAAAACAACACGTTTTGCTTTATTTTTCTTACAAAACAAATTCATTTGTTTAATTGGGGGTCGGGGGTTGGAGTTGCAGAGACTATACTTGGCCAAAACTGAAATCTGTGATCTTTTCCATTCAAGAAAGTTAACTGAAGCTGACATGACTTCTGGGAAGTGCATTGCAGCTAACATCTGGGCATGCCCCATGCCAAAGTGTTATCATGAGAAACTGGTCCACCAGGAATGGAATTTGAATCCAAAAGATTGAGTAAAAAAAAAAGAAAAAAGTTATCTGGACTGTATCACCTTTTCTGGAATGAACAAACTTAAAATTTTTATAGCATAACTCTTTCTCTAGTGGGATGCTGTGTCACAATTGGCAGTTACTTGTTCTTCCTAACACAACTCTATTCTATTTCACAGGGCTTCATCCCAGTGTTCTAAAACCTTATAAGTGACAGTACATTTTAGAACTACCATCCCAGACCCCTGCAGAGTGCTAAACACACCTCTGGTACTCTGAAAAATGTTCGTGGTTATAGTATAATATATCCTTAGGTACCAGTGCGGTGCAGAAAGCCTTCTGTCCAAATGCAAATCTTATTTTATGTAACCATTGCTTCAATTTATTTATGTCTTTTATCTGTCATCTTGCTTTTCTTCTTGGTCTTGAAAAATTAAGATTCTATATCCAGAAATGCTTTAGGAATGCTTACTATGCTGTAAAAGGCAAAGGAGCTATGTATCTTTATGATTGACATTTGTGTAATCTTAAAACACCATTGACCCCAGATCTTTTTGTTTTCCATGGGTGAGCACTTGTCAAAGGCAGTAAAAAGATTAAGGTACACATCTCACAGGATGAACGTAAATAAATTATAAATATTTCCTATTCCCTCTCCTCCTGAAATCTGAAAATCATACTTCTTGTTATTTAAGTCATTGATTAAAATGGTGAAAAGAGCAGAACTTCATAGCAGACCACTTGACACTTCCTTTTCGGATAGTGTCAATCTACTTAGCAAATGTGATGGGAAAGGTAATTTGGAATCTAATCACAGAATGCCTAGAATGTCATGTTATGAGTTTAGATTAATGTTATTCTCTAGTCACTAAGAAGCATGCAATAGCATTCTCTAGAACAGGGCAGTGACCTGCTTGTGTTTCAGAAACTTAACAGCAGTGTAGAAGATGTTCAGGAGGTTTGAGAGGTTAGAGGAACAGAAGATGCTTAATAGGCTAGTGTAGCAGGTGAGTGTTGATGAGAGTACTTAAGGAGAGATCCACAAAGTTATCTATAGCATGGTTTGCTTTTAGCAAGGGAGACAAACCAAATGCCTATGGAGGCCAAACAAATAAGGCAAATGAATTAATAAAGCAGGCCAAAGGCAGAGACTGTCTAATGAGGGCAGCCCGTCAGCCTCAGCAGTTGTCACCATGCAGGAATGCAGGAATATTTTTACCACGTCTTTCAGTTTTTCAAAAGAAGTTAGAAATTTAGCTTTTACGTAGAATCTTTTCATTTTTAAATGTTGGCTTAATTTTTTTAAAAGGCTTTTGACAGCCAAAAAAGAAACACATCTGCAGCCAGATGTAGCTAATAGGAGGCTGACTTTACAACCTATAGCTTTTAGCTTCTTCTGGTTGTGAATTCTTGAGTGTAGTAGGGAAAGGGCTAAGGATAGGAATTTAAAAACTTTTGATGAGATATAGCCTGATAACATAATTGAGAAAAGAATGTAAAATGCAAAACTTATGACTCTCTTTGTGGATAATGGAAGCAAAGATTTTATTAAAACTTGTCCCTAAAAAGCACTTTATACATAGATTATTCTTCTAGTTTAATTTTGCTTAGGTAGCACTGTTTCCTTCTTATTAGTCAGCATTGTTAGCATTTTTGAGTAATCATAGATTTGATGGAGACTTGTGGAGGAGCTGCTGAATTACGGAAGAAGTTATTACAGCAGAAAATAAATTATGTGGTGCTATAAATACTTAACTCAGTGACTCAGCAAATTCCCTTTATGTCCAAAGGGAAACGTTTTGTACCTAACTCATGAAGTCTGTTTTTAATTTCTGCAGCCTTGCAGTTGTCCCCGTTTGTCACTGATAGATTTTTCTGTGGTGAGAGAGGCATAAAGATAAAGAGAGACCACTTTCAGAGGGAGATTAAGTACTGGGGAAATGAAAGCAGGGAGAACGCTCAGTCATAGGACTGCTTCAGTACTGACGGCAGGGGATTACCAGGAAGAAGTCAGAGAACCGGCTGGAATGACCGTGAGAAATTAAATAGTTTTATTATACTCTTGGGTGACATTTCTAGCTAATAAAATTAGAATGAATATTGTAATGTTAGAAGCAAACCACTGGAAAACATGTAATTAACTTTTTAAAAATTCAACAAGCATTCTGTATATCCCCAATACTCATATTTAAGATACTTTAACCAGACATTTGAGTTGATTCCAAGATGTGCCAGAGATGGCTTTAAGAGAGAGATGATATGTACACAAAAGTTTTTAATTATTTGTGTTTAATTAATAGTTTAATGCTTAGTTTTTAAAACCTAATAAATTTTGGCCTATTAATAAATATTTATTATCATTTCTTAATGACCATGTGAAGATAGGAACAATATAGGAACTGATTTCACATAATACATTTTCTTATAAAACAGTAGGGTATTACTTATTTAAAAAAAAAAAAAACCCTCTGTACCTTGATCATTTTTGTTGTAATATAAATACTAATACTCTTTATTGCTATTACATTGTACTACATTGGCAGCTAAAATCTGTCAGTAGTTGTTCTATCTTATATAATTCTGAGAGAGGTTTTAAGATGGCATTTTAGCACATTCTTGAGCAAAAATAGTCCTAGATGTAAATAGAATGAAATAATTGTTAGAGAAGTATAAACAAAGTTCTATATAAGATAATGTCTTAGTCTGCTCAGATTGCCACAATAAAATACCATAGACTGGGTGGTTTAAACAACAGGATTTTATTTTCTCACAGTTCTGGAGGCTGGAAATCCAAGATCAAGGTTCCAGCCAATTTGATTTCTGGTTAAGGACTCTGTGGCTTGAATCCACCTCTTGCTCTGTCCTCATAGGGCCTTACCTCATGCATGTGTGGGGAGTAGAGAGGGAGGGGGAGAGAGATAGAGAGCTCTCTGGTATCTCTTCTTATAAGGGCACTAATCCTATCAGATTAGGGCCCCATCCTTATGACCTCATTTAACCTTAGTTCCTTCAAATACAACCACACTGGGGAGTTAGGTCTTCAACATATGAAGTTTAGGGAGGCACGAACAGTCCTAACAGATAGGAAATAGAGAAGGAGTAACCAGGAAAAGCATTTTGAAAGAGACCTTTGAATAGGCCTTTGGAGAATGAATAGGATTTTAACCATTAGAGATTGGAAGGAGAGATTCCAAGTGGCAGAAATAGTTTAACCAATGTCATGGCAATGGGAAAGCAAAGAATATGTTCAGCACATAGAGCATTCAGCTCCTTCACCTGCAGGATGACATCTACATAAGTGAATAGTACTCAGGAAGTCCAGAAAGAGAGGATGTGGCCAAATTATTTAGTATCTTATAAAACATCATTTCCTGGTTTCAGTACTGCTCTAAGTAGCTGTGTGACCTTGATTATGTCACTTTACTTCTGTGTGTCTTAACATCCCCATGTGTCAATGAAAAAATTCAACTATCTCTGAGGTTTCTTTTAACTTAGGGAGTCTATACTTCAAAAAAAAAATAAGTGATTTAAGTTTAACACATGTTATGTGTTTGTGTGTGCCTGTATACTTTCACATTTGTGCTCTCACACCAGCAGATATGCATACTTCTGCAAGTGTTTGATGATAGGCATAAAAACCTACTGTCACTTAGGTATGTTGAACTTGAACTCCTCCCACCTCTCCATGAATTAGGAACGTTTCTCTGCATATTCCAAGGACCCAAACTGGACCTCCCAGGGAGAACTGACCAGGCAAACTGGGGAGATAGATGATTTCCCCAGCCTTGTTCCATGCCCTTTTCCAACTTCATTGGCCCTCTTATTTTCTCCTGCATCAGGCTTCCAGTTTCCTAATGACTGCTTTTTCTACCCTGCTAAGGAAACTTAATCTCAAAGCCTTTTTCGTATTCATTGGTAGGCAACTGGCTAAAGGTATCCCCAAACCTTCAGGGATATTTGCCTTTTAGTAGGAACTAGACCTTAAACTATAAGAAAGAAACGTGAACAGTAAAATTTTAGACATTAATAAATGGACATAAAAGCTGGGAATTGGGGTGCATAGGTGGATTTTTCTGGTGTTCCTAAAATCCTTAGAAGTGGGAAATGATCCCTTGGAGCTTAAAAACCATCCCCTAGAAGAGTTTATATAGCTTTACAGCTATTTTATTCTTAGCCTGGACCTGTCTTAGTTATTTTTAGCCAGATAATACTGTTATTTACTTATTTTTTAGAATTCTGGGTATAGTTGTGGACTTACCATGCAAACACTTAGGTAACTTTGACCTGATCTTTATGATTCAGTGGATAATTCTTCTTGGGAAACAGCTACTAGATCAACAGCTTGTTCATCATTCTAGAGGCTCAGTTTTAATGAATCTTTCCAAAATAAATAAGGAACAGTAGAACTGAAATTGAAGAAGAGCTGTTTTCCTCAAAAACAAGGGCGTATTTCTTTTCAAGAAATAACCTTTTCCCCCACTATATATAGTCAACTCATAATACTGAGTTTTTCTTCTCAAAAATAGGTTGGTCTGCCTCTATCAGATACACATCCAAGTCAAAAAGGTGTTGTCTTTATAATGAACTTAGGTGACTCATCTGAGAATATTCTATCCGTCAGAAGCACTTCAATGTCCAGCCCTAGTACTCACTGCTCTGTGGCCTCCACTTTGCGTGGGCACCAGCTTCATGACTCATACCGGCTGTCCATCACTTGTTCTCTGAAGACCACAGTTTCAAAATATAACCCTTAGAAAACAGTTGCCGTTACTTCACCTGCAATTGAGTGTATTACGGATGCAGCCTACAATTTGAGTCTTTATTTGGTCATTGACAAGAGTCTTAAGTTTTTGAGTCAAAATTTCAATAAAGTACATAAATTTAGGCCCCAAGATGTTGATTTTGTTGTTTGTAAGGATGCTTTCAGGACTTACTTTGCTCTTTATAATTCTAACAAAATAATTTAATGGTGTGTGTGTCTTTGTGTGTCTAGAAAAGTTGAGTAGATGGAAACTAAGGAAGGAGAAGATGTACCTCAAAATTGTAATCTAACAGTACTGTGATTTCTGCTTTCATCTAGTAAGAAGTAGAAAATAGTGTAAGGAAGAAGTTCATTTTTCTTAAGATTATTTACTTGGTAATAAAACTCAAGTTAAAAATCACTTGAAATCAAAGCTTTCTGATTGTGTTTTCTCTCTAGATTCTTTGTTATCAGAACAGTCTCTAAGACAGTGATAACATTATCCAAATTTAATCAGAGGATTTAAATTCTAAAGTTTAATCACATAAGAAAATAAATGTGCTTTTCCATGGGATACATCTTTGTCTTTTTTATCCTAATATAGTAGTGAACTGTTAACATGCAGGACATCTAGAGCTGGATGACTGTTGCCAGGTTTCTAGGTGTCTGGACTGCCCAGCTGCCTCTGTATATCCCTAAAACTGCTTACTGTTCCTCTACCCAGGCAGGCGCTTATATTTTCCAGAGATAACCATGACTTCCCACATGGGCTTTCGGCTGTTGCACATGACCTAGTACAACTATGCCTAATGCAACTATGTTGCACATGACCTAGTACAACCTTGGCATAGTTGTACTATTTACTAAATACATATTAACTGCCAGGTACTATGCTAAGTGTTTTCCGTATCGAATCTTCCCACCTCCTTGGGGCAGAGCTAAGCTGACATGAAATTAGCACGGACGGTACACCATAATTTTCTTAGTTTTGCTTTCATAATATACCTTCTGAATTACCAAGGCTGTGGTGAATGACTACTACCATTCATGATTGTGAGCTCATTTTTTTCTTTTTTTATTGTGGTAAAACACACATAACATAAAATATACCATCTTCACTGCTTTTAAGTGTAGAGTTCAGTGACATAAAATACATTCACATTGCTGTGCAGCTATCACCACCATCCATCCCCATAATTCTTTTCATCTTGTAAAACTGAAACTCCATACCTATTAAACAATATCATTCCCCATTCACTTCTCCCCCTATCCCCTGGTAACCACCATTTCATTTTCAGTCTTTATGACTTTGACTACTCTAAGTGCATCACATACGTGGGATCATACAGTATTTGTCTCTCTGTGACTGGCTTACTTCACTTAGCATGATGTCCTCAGGGTTCATCCATGTTATAGCATATTACAGAATTTCCCTTTTAAGACTGAATAATTGTATGTATATACCATGTTTTGCTTATCTATTCATCAGTCGAAGGACACTTGGGTTGCTTTGACATTTTAACTATTGTGAATAATAGTAATGCTGCTATGAACACACCTGCACAGATATCTTTTTAAGGCTCTGCTTTCAATTCCTTTGAAGTAGAACTGCTGGATCATATGGTAATTCTACTTTTAATTTTTTAAGGAATTAATCATACTGTTTCCCACAGCAGCTATACCATTTTACATTCCCACCAACAGTGTACAAGGGTTCCCCTTTTACATTCCCACCAACAGTGTACAAGGGTTCCCCTTTCTCCACATCCTCACCAACACGTGTTATTTTCTGATTTTTTTTTGAGTAGCCATCCTAGTGGGTGTAAGGTGGTATCTCATTGTAGTTTTGACTTGCATTTCCCTAATAATTAGTGATGTTAAGCATCTTTTCATGTGCATATTGGCTATTTGTATATCTTCTTTGGAGAAATGTCTATTTCAATCCTTTACCCATTTTTAATCAAGTTGTTCTGTTGTTGTTGTTGAGTTTTAGAAGTTCTATATATATTTTGGATATTAATCCCTTATCAGATATATGATTTGCAAATATTTTCTCCCATTGTGTGGGTTGCCTTCTTGCTCTGTGGATTGTGTCTTGATGCACAAAGTTTTTAATTTCATGAAGTCCAACTTGTCTTTTTTCTTTTGATACCTGCGCCTTTAATGTCATATCTAAGAAATCATTGCCAAATCCAATGTCATCATATTTATATACGACACTAATCCAAATCTCTTTAGACCTGTGTAGCACACTGTAAAAATTGCTTTTTAGTGATTACTTCAGGTCACTGAAAAGACTCTCCAAGCCCTAGAAAGGTGGTTTTCCTTTCATCTCTGATAAAGTGAAATCCAAGAATCATTAGTATCACCAAAGCTATTTTTAGACTAGCTAATCTATAATTTTTATCTAGGAACAATATTCAGTTCCATCAGCGGAGGAATGAGTTACTTTAGAACATGTGCTATTTTGGGTAAATGTATAGCATCTTTGCCTTTGTCACTCCATCTCTGCAATCTGCCAAGACAGTAGGGCTTGGGCATTGGAACCAATGGTTGTCAGTGCCTCTTCCACCCTCACTTGTTAAACCGTTGCATTGTTCCAAATGTCAATTCTCTCACTCTAGATCTATTTGCTTAGATCAAATTCCTCTGTGCTCCAGGAGGAATTTTGTACATACTAATGAACAAAGAGAAAGAAACAGTATAGATCATCTACTCTGAGCAGTATAAGTCAAGGGAATGGCCTCTTGTAAATTAGATTTCAGTTAATGGGTATCTTTATAGAAGTGTATCCTCGGGCTTCCCTGGTGGTACAATGGTTAAGAATCCGCCTGCCAATGCAGGGGACACAGGTTCGAGCCCTGGTTTGGGAAGATCCCACATGCCGTGGAGCAACTAAGCCTGTGCACCACAACTACTGAGCCTGCGCTCTAGAGCCTGCGAGCCACAACTGCTGAAGCCCACGTGCCTAGAGCCCATGCTCTGCAACAAGAGAAGCCACTGCAATGAGAAACCCATGCACCGCAACAAAGAGTAGCCCTCGCTCACCACAACCAGAGAAAGCCCGCACGCAGCAACAAAGACCCAATGCAGCCAAAATTAAATGAATGAATGAATGAATTTTTAATAAAAAGGAATGTATCCTTAAGACAGAGATTGCATAATAGATTGAGGCCAAATCACAAAATTTTAATATCCAGCAAAACTTTACAATATCCTGATTAATTTTTTTCTAATTAACCTAGGATTAAAACTGTAAACATTTTGGGGAATTCCCTGGAGGTCCAGTGGTTAGGACTCCATGCTTTCACTGCCAAGAGCCCGCGTTCAATCCCTGGTTGGGGAACTAAGATCCGACAAGCCATGTAGCATGGCCAAAAAAAAAACCTTAAACATTTCATTTCAAACCACATAGTTGAAAATCTTATTTTGGACTACTTTCCTGCCTTGATAATATAGTAAAATAAGCACAATTGGCCAAACTTTTTATTTCAGCGTTTTTTAGAACTTTGGGTTTATCATTTGAAATACAATTCTTACCTAGGAACAGAGATTTTGTAGGCAAAATTTCAATAACCTGCTGAATCTTAGCTGAGCCTAAAACATGCCCTGCAAGGTTTGGAGTTTGAATTTGTCATTTTTCTGAAATCTCTCAAGTACTAGGGATAAATACTATACCTGTGGTTGCTAGAGAGTAAAAACTCTACATGACATAATAGAGATTTATTTCCAGACCACTCAAGGGCCCACATATTTTGTAAGAACAAAATTCTGAGGTAATGGAAGACCTTTAACACTTGCTTCTAGGTCATTATAATAGAAGTTGACCCATCCACTAACTTAGTCTAAACATATTTCTTTTCCGTGTCTCAATTTACATATTTGTAAAAACAGGTTTCAAAAGAATATTCTCTGAGAAGTAACTAATAAAAATTATTTTCTATTGGGGCTTCCCTGGTGGCGCAGTGGTTAAGAATCCGCCTGCCAATGCAGGGGACACGGGTTCGAGCCCTGGTCCGGGAAGATCCCACATGCCGCGGAGCAACTAAGCCCGTGCGCCACAACTACTGAGCCTGCAATCTAGAGCCCGTGAGCCACAACTACTGAGCCCTCACACCACAACTATTGAAGCCCACACGCCTAGAGCCTGTGCTCCGCAACAAGAGAAGCCACCACAATGAGAAGCCCGCGTACCGCAACGAAGAGTAGCCCCCGCTCGCCCTAACTAGAGAAAGCCCGCATGCAGCAATGAAGACCCAATGCAGCCAAAAATAAAAATTAAAAAAAAAAAACAAAATAAAATAAAAAAATTATTTTCTATTTAACTTTATTCCACATATAATAATTGCATTTTAAAGTGTTTTCTAATTTAAGACCTTTCAAAGTAATATATGTATATAAGTCAGAAATATAAAGATTACATGGTTTATAACAAAAAACAAAGGTCCCTGCCTTACTTCCAAGATCTGCTTTCCAGAGACAATCATGTTCAATTGTTCAGATGTTTCTTTTGGTATTTGGCTTAGTGTTTCTAACATGCTTTTACTGCTATTTCTTAATTTTACAATGTTAGATGTTATCAGTTTACTTGGAATATGAAAATTTAGATCTCCTACTTTCACCACCATACCACCTCTACATATTCTTACTTATAAATTCCCTCCCTCCTTCCATTCCACATAAATACCACCCTACCTGGCAAAAAGTCTGATGCCGTAGTGATTTCTAATCCTTTGTGTCACCCATTTTTTTCCTTGTGCTTCTTTATAGGATTCTCCTTTAAGGATTAAGTGTCCCTAATGATATACTTTAATGTGGTTCTTTTTTCATTCAGTTTGCCAGACATGAGATGGCTCTTTCAATTTGAAAATCCATGCCCTTCGATTTATTTATTTATTCATTTATTTAATCATCTGTTTTTCCTATTTTTCTTTCTCGAACTCCTACTAGTCGGATACTAATGCCTAGACTAATACTCTATTTTTTTTCAATATTTTATTATGAAATTTTTCAAACAGAGAGAAAATTTTTTTAATTTACAGTAGACATCCATAAACCTACCATCTAGAGTTTAGTATTAACGTTTTTTCTATCCTTTCTTTGTATATATCTATCCATCCATCAATCCATCTTATTTTTGATGTATTCTAAAGCAAATTATAGTCAACATATAATTCCAGTACTTCAACACGCATGTCGTTTTGTAGCGAGAATTGTAATTAGAGTTTGCATTTTCTTCTTTTGAGGTAAAATTTACATACAAACTTATGTGTACATTTGCTAAGTGTTTTTAGTAATTTTTTTTAAAAATAAATTTATTTTATTTATTTATTTATTTTTGGCTGTGTTGGGTCTTCGTTGCTGCACGTGGGCTTTCTCTAGTTGTGGTGAGCGGGGGCTACTCTTGGTTGCGGTGCGTGGGCTTCTCATTGCGGTGGCTTCTCTTGTTGCGGAGCACAGTCTCTAGGCACGTGGGCTTCAGTAGTTGTGGCACGCAGGCTCTAGAGCACAGGCTCACTAGTTGTGGCGCACGGGCTTAGTTGCTCCGCGTCATGTGGGATCTTCCCGGACCAGGGCTCAAACCCGTGTCCCCTGCAGTGGCAGGCAGATTCTTAAGCACTGCACCACCAGGGAAGCCCTTAGTAGCTTTATTAAGGTATAACTAACACATAAACTTACATAGTTAAACTGTACAATTTGATTTGATAAGTTTTGACATATATATATGTCCCCCATGGAACCATCACCACACTCAATATAGTGAACATACTCATTACCCCCAAAAGTTTCCTCATGTTTCATTGTAATCTCTTCATCTCATCTAACCTTCACCCCCATCCCCAGGAAACTACTGATCTAATTTCTGTCAGTACAGAATTTGCATGTAGTTAGCATATTCTGTGGTTATATATAAATGTAGTTATACAGTATATGATCTTTTTTGTCTGATTTCTTCAGCATAATTATTTTGAGATTCATCTATGTTGTTGCAGTTTATTCCTTTTTATTGCTGAGTAGTATTCCATTGTAAAAAAAAAAAATCCCGCAGTTAACCTTTTGGTGAACATTTGTTGTTTCCAGATTTTATCCATTACAAATAAAGCTACTGTGAATAGTTGTATACAGATCTTTGTATGGACATACATTTCATTTTTTTCTTGGGTAAATACCTAAGAACGGAGTGGCTGGATCATATGGTAGGTGTATGTTTAACTTTTTAAGAAATGGCCCAAGTTTTTTTCCAAAGTGCTACCATTTTATATTCCTTTCAGTAGTGAATGAGAGTTCCAGTTCCTCACACACTAATGTCATTGCTTTTAATTTTAGCCATTCTATAGATATGTAGTGATATTTCATTGTGATTTTTATTCTCATTTCCCTAATGACTGATAATGTTGAGAGTCTTTTCATGTGCTAATTTGCTTTCTGTGTATCATATTTGGTAAAGTGTCTATTCAGGTATTTTGCCCATCTTTTAAAACTGAATTGTTTGTTTTCTTACTGTTGAGTTTTGAGAATTCTTTACATATTCTGGATATAACTCCTTAGCAAATTTATGATTTGCAAATATCCCTAGAAGCCTTAGAGTCTTAGGTTTTACATTTAAGTCTATGATTCCTTTTGAGTTAATATTTCTATATGGTACTAGATATGATCAAAGATTCAATTGCTCTGACACCATGTATTGCAAAGATTATCCTTTCTCTACTTAATTGCCTTACACCTTGGTCAAACATGTGGGAAGATCTACATTTTTGACAAACTTTGGAAGAATTTGTGTTGAAGGGGTATTAGTTCTTTCTCAAAAGTTTGGTAGAATTCCTAGTGGAACCATGTGTTGAGAGTTTTCTTTGTGGGAAGATTTTTTACTAAAATTTCTATTTCTGTAATAGATATGGGCCTATTCAGGTTGTCTGTTTTCTTTTGTTTGAGGTTTGGTAGTTTGTATAAATATCTTTCAAAGAATTTGTCCATTTCATCTAATTTGTCAATATTGTCAATAACAAAGTTATTCATAGTATTTATGATCCTTTTAATATCTGTAGAATTTCTAATAATGTTACTTCTCATTCTTGATAGCAGTAATTTTATCTTTTTTCTTTTTCTAAGCAGTCTGACTAATTGACTACTTATCAATCTTATTAATCTTCCCAAAGAACCAGCTTTTGGTTTCATTGGTTTTCTTTATTGGTTTTCTGTTTTCCGTTTCATTGATTACTGCTTTAATCTTTATTAACTGCCTTCTTCTGCCTGTTTTGACTTTAATTTGCTTTTCTTTTTCTAATCTCTCTAAGTATAAGCTAAGGTCATTGATTTGAGACCATTCTTTTCCAATACAGGCATTTATTGCTGTAAATCTCCCCCAAAGTATTGCTTTAGTGGCATCTCACAAATTCTGATACGTTGTGTTTTCATTTTCATTTAGTACAAAGTATTTTCTAATTTCCTTTTTTATTTCCCCTTTGATCCATGAGTTGTTTAGTTTCCAAATATTTGAAGATTTTTCTAGATACCTTTCTGCTATTGATTTCTAATTTAATTCCATTTTGGTCAGAGAATATACTTTGTATTATTTGAATCCCTTTAAATATATTAAGACTTACTGCCCAGAGAGCAGGTTTTCTTGATAAATGTTTTTTATGCACTTGAAAAGGGTGGGTTTTTTGCTGTTGTGCTATCAATGTCTATCAGGTTAAGTTAGTTGATAGTGTTATTCAAGTCTATTATATCCTTGCTGATTTTCTGATTACATTTCCATTAATTACTTAGAGATATTGAAATCTCCAAATATAATTGTGTATTTTTCCTTGCATTTCTATGAGATTTCATTCATGTATTTTGAAGCTCTCTTGTTTGTACATAAACACTCTGGGGTTTTATGTCTTCTTGATTAATTGACCCTTTACCATTATGAAATGACCTTCTTTATCTGTGGTAATATTCTTTGCTTTGAAATCATCTTCTATTAACATAGCCACGCCAGCTTCCTTTTGACTAGTGTCAGTATACTATATATTCTTCCATCTTGTTTTTAAAGTAAACTTTCAGAGCATTTTGACATTTACCAGAAGTTGCTAAGACAGATAGTTTCCATGTGTACTTTCCCAGTTTCTCCTGTCAGCAACCTTTTTTTTTAAGTGATAAAATAAAGTATACATAGCAACCTTTTTTAAAAGTTTTATTGAGATATAATTCACATGCCATAATAATGCACCCATTCAGAGTATACATTTCAGTGGTTTTTAGTGTATTCCCTTTCACCATAAGCAATTTTCAAACATTTTTATTACTACAAAAAGGAACACCGTACCCATTAGCTGTCACTACCTATTTCCCCTCATCCCCCGAGCCCTAGGCCACAACAAATCTACTTCCTATCTCTAGGTATTTGCCTGTTCTGGACGTTTCACATGAATGAAGCCATGCAATATGTAATCTTTCATAACTGGCTTCTTTTACTTAGCATAATGTTTTCAAGGTTCATCCATGGTATAGCGTGTATCAGTACCTCACATTTTTTTACTGGCACGTATTACATTGTACATATATACTACATTTTATTCATCAGTTGATACACATTTGGGTTGTTTCCATCTTTTAAATTGAGATATAATTCATATACCCTAAAATTTACTCTTTTAAAGTGTGAAAAGGGCTTTCCTTCTCTATGTAGTAGGGGTTTCAGCTTTATCTGATCTTCAACATTTGTTACTGCTTATAAATCCATTTTATGACATCTAAAATTTTATTAACATTTATCTGGTGTCTGTTTTCTCATTCTCTTTGTTCTTGTATGTTTAAAAAATGTTTTTCTTTTGCTGTCATTTCAGTGGAGTTCAGGGAGCAAAAGAATATTCAGTCTGCCACATTTAATTTAAAAATCTCTTAAAATTATTTTTGAAGAAGGAAAATAAATTGTTCAGAATTCTATTACCTTTAATTCATTTTCATTTTGTCTTTTTCCTCCCAGTCTTTGTGTACTTACAGACATAATCATAGCATAATTGACTTGTTTTTCTGAAATATAGCATAAGCACTTCATTCATAAGCACAGTATCATATTAACCACTTTAATGGTAGCATAATATTCTTTTGTATTAATAATGTACCATCATTTGTCTAACCTTTCATCTCTATAGTTAGACATTAAAATTGCTAACTTTGGAGAGGGTATAGCTATTAAAGATAATGCTATAATAAACATTTTTGTTGAGCTTTTGGGCCATTTGCAAGTACACCTAGTAAGAACTATGACTCACCAAATTCCTCCATTTCCTGTGCCAGGACTCACTGATGCCTTTATTCTATTGCTCCTTTTGCAATTACACCTCAGAGAAAATACCTTGTTATGTATCTACTAGTCTTTTTGCTGATTATATTCTCCCAATCAGGTACTTTATCCTCCCGGTTTACAGTGCTGTTATAAACAACATCATTAGGTTCATCAGTCCACAGCTTCCAATAAACACTTATGGATAGATTTTTTTTGGCTTGTTTCTAAACAGGTTTAAGAATAGTTAAATAAAATATGTTTTAAAATCTGTGAGTTTGTAAAAATATGAATTTAAAAAAAGAAAAAGTAATTGTTCATCTGTAATAGATGCTGGAAAAACAAGTCATTTTTTAAATTTTTGGTGTTTTTTTTTTAATTTTTTAAATTTATTTTTGGCTGCATTGGGTCTTTGTTGCTGTGCATGGGCTTTCTCTAGTTGTGGCGAGCGGGGGCTACTCTTTATTGCGGTGCATGGGCTTCTCATTGCGGTGGCTTCTCTTGTTGCAGAGCACGGGCTCTAGGTGCACAGGCTTCAGTAGTTGCAGCACGTGGGCTCACTAGTTGTGGCATGCGGGCCCTAGAGTGCACGGGCTTCAGTAGTTGCAGCATGTGGGCTCAGTAGTTGTGACTCACGGGCTCTAGAACACAGGCTCAGGAGTTGTGGCACACGGGCTTAGTTGTTCTGTGGCAGGTGAGATCTTCCCAGACCAGGGCTCGAACCCGTGTCCCCTGCATTGGCAGGTATTCTTAACCACTGCACCACCAGGGAAGTCCCCAAGTCATTGTTTTTAAAACTGATAAATGAAGGGATAAAATCATGTTTTTAACCTGCTTTCTAATTTACACTATATGTTTGGGTCTCCAAACAGTTGATGAGGGGAACTTTTTCTTTATAGAAACATTCTAGCTAATAAGTGAGGAGGTAATGGTAGAATGAAAATATCAGTATTTTATTGCTCTTAATGATTAATGAATCTAGGCATTGACCATCAATGGCCTTTAATATTACAGAAAGAGGGGCTTCCCTGGTGGCGCAGTGGTTGAGAGTCCGCCTGCCGATGCAGGGGACACGGGTTCATGCCCCGGTCCGGGAAGATCCCACATGCCGCAGAGCGGCTGGGCCCGTGAGCCATGGCCACTGAGCCTGCGCGTCCGGAACCTGTGCTCTGCAATGGGAGAAGCCACAACAGTGAGAGGCCCACGTACCGCAAAAAAAAAAAAAAATTACAGAAAGACAACCAGATTTGCCTCTTACAATAGTATCTCCATGAAATATTCTTGCCAGACAATCAAGCCTGAATCTGATCACGCTTCTAGATCCAACTACCAATTTGCAGGAAATGCAGAGGACAAAAGAATAGGTCACGTGAGACCATTGGGACGCAGTCAGCAGCCACTAGACGGATGGAAGTTCTGTTGGACAAATAATCCAGTTTCTTCAAAAAACAGATTGCAAGTGGTGGGAAAAAAAGAGAGGCAGACAGACAGGTGGTAAAGAAATCTGTAGATTAAAACCAACCTCAGAGATATATAAACTAATGTAATATATGGACCTTATTTGGGTCCTTCCCGAGTCAAACTGTAAAAAAAAAATAAAAATAAAAAACAAGGAAAAAGACAAACTTTTTAACATTTATAAGATAAATTAAAAATTTAAACACTGACTAGATATTTTATATTAAAGAATTATTGTTAATTTTTTCAAATAGTAGATCTGTAAAAAGTCTATGTGAAATAATTTCTCATTAGAAAAATAACCAATGTACAATAACCCAAAAATGTTTATTGGTACAGATAACAATGGGAATATTTCTTAGGCTCCTCTCAAGTAGTTCCAGGAACTATATTAAATAGTACTGAAGCTAATAATCGAAGTTGACAGTTGACATGAACCATTGTTTCTAATAGCTAAAAGGTAGAAACAATACAAATATCCATTAACAGGAACAAGGAAATGCTATATATTCATACAGTGGAATTTCACACAATAGTTAAATTGTGATTAAGAAATTAAATTCTTAGCTAAACTACCTAGGTTTGAATCCCAGCTCTGCTCCACCATTTCCTGGCAATATTCTCTTGGACAAATTACTTAACTTCTCTGTGCCTCAGTTTCTTCCCCTTTAAAACAAGGGTAATAATAGTACTTACCTCAGTGGATCATAAGATTGCTATAAATACTAAGTAAGTTGACAAATGTATATAGTGAGAGATCAGTACAAGTTAGTTATAATAGCAATAATTATTATTACCTTAATAAGTCTAGCAACATAATACGTGAAAAGCCAAGTGGCAGAATAAAACACAATATGGTACCATTTATATAAAGTTTAAAAACCTACCAAAAAGAGGCAGGGATTTAGATCCAGTTTTGTGTTTTTAGGAATACGAGACCCAGGCAAAGGACTTGACAACAAGCTAGTATTTGATTTCTACTAAATTCTGGACCACAAAGGAAAGAAATTGATTCATCCTCTCTTCTCTCAATATTTACTAAGCAGCTTCATACAGAGAATCATTAGAAGGATACATAGTTTAAGGACTTCAACCCTGTCATTCCAGCTACTGACACTGGCACATCAAATGAATACTGGGCAATGCTTGTGAATGAATATACTTCTTGTGTAGAAATTTTGTGCCTGGATCTTCTAAGCAGCCCAGGAGAGGTTTAGACCATTATGCATTTGAGGTTACTTGCACTCTTCAGTATCAGGTAGTAGAACAGGAAAAACTATGGTAGATTCTCACATTACCTCCGTTTAACTAATTTGATTACTCACCTTTCTGTAAACCCCACTGACTAATGAACACAGTATTCGTTGTTGTAGGCCACTGTCTTTCTGTCCCTTCTGAGTTGTTTGTTTACAAAGAGCTAGGTGTTTTGTCCCAATTAATTATATAGTTTAATTAAATATTACATAAATCAATGAAATATAAGATGTATACTTTGAAAAGCATTAATAAGGAATAAAATGCAATATAATCCTATATATTCTTTATGGATATAAACAGGTATAAAAACATAAATAGGAATGAAAAATACCTAATTCAGGATCATTGTTGCCTCTAGGATAGGAGAGAAATGGGATCAACAGAGGTACACAGTAGGCTTCAACCAGATCCATAATGTTGTATGTCCTTTGTTTTAAAAAAATGCACAAAGCAAATATGTTTAAGATGTGGTTAAGAGTTGATAAATATAGGTTTTGAATACACGTTTTCCCCATTCCTGTCTCCCTTTTGTTTGTCTCTCAAGACTAAGCATTTCACCAAAGTTCATCAGAAAATACTCAGAAGTTAATTCTTTTTTTGTTTTTTTCAACATCTTTATTGGAGTATAATTGCTTTACAATTGTGTGTTAGTTTCTGCTTTATAACAAAGTGAATCAGTTATACATATGTTCCCATATCTCTTCCCTCTTGCGTCTCCCTCCCTCTCACCCTCCCTTTCCCACCCCTCTAGGTGGTCACAAAGCACCTAGTGATCTCCCTGTGCTATGGCGGCTGCTTCACACTAGCTATCTATTTTACATTTGGTAGTGTATATATATGTCCATGTTAATTCTTCAAGTGACTTAATATGTGGACTTCACAGGCCAGTGTAGAATCATAAAAGGGCTGGCTGGCACCATCCCTGAACTGTGCCGTAGGGTACACTTGTATTCCAGTGTCCAGAACTGGATAGGAAATACCCAGCAATTTAAACAGTGAATCTTTGTATTCTAATTATTCTTTTTAAGAACACTACATATTTATGGAATCACTCCTCCCAGGAGCTTTTTCTCCTGAAATCTGGCTTCCCTCTGAACTCCCTAACTGAAGCCTTGGGGCTGGAGAGCAAACGTATCTAGCCAGACAGTCCTTAGATAGGCCTCTCATACTGATATCTTAACCTTCCCTTGACCAACTCGTCTCTGAGATGACTTGTATCCATTTACTTGGATTTGAATCTGGCCTGCTGGTTAATGAGCCCCGTGAAGTTTATTCTCCATATCTTGTCCCATGCTGGGTTTCCTTTGAATGCTTTGTGGAAAATGAATGGTATTCTTAATCTAGTACCTTCAGAGCTATTTTTTCTAGATAAGGAAGGAAGTCAACACATTCTTAAACATCTCATAAAATTGCATGGCAAAATATCACTTGTTTATTTAGGATAAAATCATAAGAATTATTATGAAATGTAAATAAATATTATTGCCAAAATTGAAGAGGAAAAAAAGATGCCATTTGACAACAGTATTACCACCACCCTCAAACCTTCATTGTGGATTAAGTCTCATCTGTGTACAAAATAAAAGGTCATAACGCTGGTATATGGGCCAATTCGAGAAACCATCTTGGGAAAGTCTTTTTTTTCAAACCAAAAAAGTGATCAGAATCATGAGATAGTTTTATCTACAGGTGCTTATTTTCTTTGTTTACTAAAACTACTATTAACACTATCATAGAACATAATGAATCTGAACCCCTAAGCAGTATCATTGCCTCTTTCTCTAGATAATTATAGTTTTGTTTTGTGAAATATCTTAGTTTTTGTATCTTACAGAAATGACATAGAATAATGGAAAACCTTATCTCTGTTCCCTTTTCTTCTACCCATCTTGCTGTGTGACCTTGGGCAAATCCATTTGCTTTATGGGGTCTCTCAAATGTACAGTGAGGGCATGCAGTATTCACCTTCCACCCAACTTTCTAGCCCAGTCAGAATGCATGGCTCCATTTTTGCAATTCTTATTTAAAAAGCCTTATATGGATGGAATCTAGGCAGAATAAGGTGCTACTGCCCTCTGCTGGCCCTAAGAACACACCTACCCACCAGTGCAGTGGATCTGCCCATCTGAACAGCAAGGAACTCAGTGCCCCTTGCTTGCACTTGAGAAGACATAGCAGGAAACCACAAAGAAAGGAAGCACATTTCATATTTGGAAAAATAATAATATTTAAAGTATTGGGGAATTAATGATTTCTTATGCATGTATCAGATGCCATTACCATTTGTGACTGACTTGCCACCAAAAAGTGCTTATCCTATAATCCCTTCACCTTGCTGTCGTTCTCACCTAGTAAACAAGCTGTGGGTTCTGACCCTTTGGGCCACTGTCACTGTTACACCATTTTTCTGCCTTGGAACACATTCAGTCCACTTTTGTTCAAAAGATTTAGGGAAGTTTTTACATATTCACTTGTAGTTTGTGAATAAACAGGTAGATAATAACTGGTATGTGCCAAGGAAAGTGAATACGCAGCATCAGTGAGAAAACTGCTGAAAGAGAGAGGCAGGGCTTCATTAGACTCTCAGATTCCTACAGTGCTCTGTCAAGTTGTAATAAGAGATTTATAATTAATTATAACTTTCTGTTTTGTTGATGATCCTAAAAGGACCACATGTGAGAAACTGATAAGGATTTGTTAAGAGCTCAGTTTTTCTGAGCTCATCTATATTAATACAATTTCAGAACTCCAAAATTTTAGAATCTGTTGTTACATTGTGTTTGTAAGAAATGGTGCTGCCTCTGGCTATACTCAAGGGAAAGGCAGTTGAGAATTATGCTTTTACCTTGTTTAAATTTTATGCCTTTAAAATCTCTTTCACAATAGGCCTATGCACTGCCACTGAGGTCATTGTTATTTCTTAGAGTGGTTGGGGCAAAAATAAACCCAGTTCAACCCACATCTCAGGTGTCCTCAAGTAGAGTACAGAAGGAGTATGTGACTCACAGTATCTGTGGCTCACAGAACCACACACATTTTGTCCTTGATTCCCATAGGTGGAGAGTAGCTGTGTCTTAAATGAGCAGTCTTTGCACAGCTTCCCCTTGGGGATCTCCTGATAGGTGCTTCATGGTCAGTTCCAGCTTATAGCCCTTAAAAGAGTTATGGACGATCATCCCAACAGCAGTGCATAGGCCTATCTTGAAAGGGACTTACATATGGGATGCAGAAGTACACAGACTCTACTAGGCAAAATCACAGCCACCCCACTTCCAACTATATAAGTACTACATTTCATGGTATACATGGTGCCTATTCCAGCTGTAGGTTTAGTCTGTTCTTAATCAAGAAGGAAATTAATTAGCATGTACTGAGCATATGATTTTTACCAGGAATCTTATACATTTGTTATGCATCCCTAAGAAATGAACCAACTTTTTGCTACATAACTGCTATGTATATAACCTTAATAGTGATCTTCAGTGTCCAACATTTTAGAAGAGAATTCGCTTATTGAATTACTTCAAAATAAAACTTACATTATCAAAAACTTTACTGATAGAAAACAAATTAACTCAATTCTAAAGAATAAAATGGAACAAAAATTATCTGTCTATTGAAAGTATTATCAGGTATTTGCTGAGAAATAATGGATTTAAAATTTTTTGAAACATCTTTAACTTTTAGAGGTGAAAGAAACAGCTATGGAAAGGTGACTCAAATCATTTACTGAAGTTTGGCAACTAAGTTGTCTGTAAAATTTAAAACGCAGCATTAATTAAAATCATATCAGAGGTTTCAAGGCAGAATACTACTTTGGGAAACAAAATCCTAAAGTGAAGGAAAAAAAACAGATAGTTGTGCTAAACAGTATTTAATTTATTTATGATTTGCTTTCAGTTTCTTTGCAAGATAATTTGCTATAGCAAAAAGAGCAGGGACTTTGGAAACAAACAAACTTTGGGCTTGAAACCTAGTTCCACCACTTATGTAATTGCTATATGGCCTTGGGCAATCACTTAAACCTTGAATTTCTGTTTTCTCTTCTTTAAATTGGCAATAATAATGTGCATCTTAACGAGATTTTTAGTATAAATGAGATGCATAAAGATTTATGAAGAGCCTCAAGTGACTGCAGAGTTAGTTTTCTTTCCCTCTGTTGTTAATCACAGAGTAGGGTTTACTCTTACTTAGAAGCCCAGCAGGAAGTTCTGGAAAGGAAGGTTTGGTTTGAGATTACCTTCTCACACCCAGACCTGGTTACCAGAAAATGCCCCAGAAGCCCGGGACAGTCATCTGTGGATTTTGTGAGCCAGACAGCAGCCTCGGTAGGGAGGTAAATGGCTGGAGTGAGCAGGAGGGAGGGTGCAATTCCTCTTGAGTCCCAGATTCATAATATGCCCTCATTCTGTGTGCAAGGCGAAGCTGTAGGCTCACTCGCATTTCAATTAGTGTCCCCCTAACCCCACCAAAATGTACTCTATTACCAAGTAGAAGAAATTTTGAATTATCTGGAGTTTTATATTTAGGTTGTCATGAATTTTATTATATGTCCTAATTGTAATAAGAGCTACCAACTCTACAGTGCTTGCTGTGTGCACAGTACAGTGTTTAGGTACTTTTCATATATTCTCTAATTCATATAATTCCTTTGATTTTTAGCTGTTGCTAAAATGTCCATTTTAATAGATAAAGTGACAGAGACCCTGAAGGATTTGATAGCAAGCCCAAAGTTGCCAGTTAAAAATATGTAAGTTGATGATTGCTAAGCTTGCACTGCCATAAGATATTGTTTAGATAAATCCTTTTATCACATTCATGATTATCTGCGGCCCCTGTAACCTTCTGAACTGTCATGACTCTGTCAGCCCCATGGTGATGTATATTGTGTGTTCTCACAGAAACTGGCCCCTGGAGTCAGCCAGTTTGCTTACACCTGTGTACAGGACCACCCCATTTGGACGAATCAGCAATTTTGGGAGACAACCTTTTACAATGCGGTGCAGGAACAGGTTCGATCCCTGTATCTCTCAGCCAAGGAAGACAATCATGCCCCACATCTGAAGCAAAAGGTAAGATAAAGAAAGGTATTTGTGTGGGGCTGTGGTCCTGGCTTCAAGGAAAGCTTACTCAGGTGTTTCCAGGGCCAAAGGAAATCTAGCCACTTCCTACCAGTGTATTTGGGGTTTACTTTAGGAAGCCCTCTGGTGAGCATCTTTCTCCTGTTGATTTCTGACATTTTTTTTCCATAATAACTTCTTACTACAGTTCTGTAGCACTAGAATTGTTTTATTGTATTTTAATAAATAAGAATTCGCTGGAAACAACTATAGGAAGTTGAACAGAAAGAATAACCCTAAAATACCTAGGCAGATGTCTTTATGCAATTAACTTCTTGAAGAAATGTCAAATTAAAGTCAGTTGACTCCTAAATAAATGCTCAAAAGTATGCCAGCAATAAATCTAGGTCTTCTTTTAGGAGTATTCTATATGTTTCCATATATTTTTATCACCATAAAATAAATTTAAGGAAACTATCAAGAAAATAGTTTAAAATAAAGAATATTGGTTTTAATTTGAAAGAGCAGTTTAAATTTTTCTGAAATTTTGAAATGTCATACACTAGCTGTCTGGTCTTAGGCAATTCACCTTACCTTTCTGTGCCTTATTTCTACATTGGTAAAATCAATAGATTAGATTATTGTAAGACTTTAATGTCTAATACAAGTAAAGGACATTGAAGAGTTCCTGGCACATACTAAATAATAACTGTTAGAAATTACTGTCCTCATTAATTGAACTTAAAGCAGCACTAAGGGCTGATTATCAGTGTTGGTTCACTTTAAGAGTAATTTTTTTTAAAGTTTTTTTTAATTTATTTTTTTATTGAAATATAATTGAAGAGTAATTTTTAATCCTACATGCTGGGCTAATACATTGCTGCTGATCCTTTCCTCCATTTTAAATTTGCCTTATATTACATGAGATAAATGAACCTCTATAGCTAACTGAAACTACCTAGTAGTCCCATATTTCTATGACCTCAAGTAATTTTAAACATATTATTGATCTATTATTGAGTATGATAAGAACAGAAACTTAAATAACAAATAGCACTATATGACATCAATCTGGTATTGCAAATTATTGTTGTACAATTAGCTTTAATTGTTTTTTCTTAATTTAAAACTCTCAAAACACCAGATGCACTTGGAAAAGGGGTAACTTGTAGAAGATCCAAAAAGTATTAGCTCGAAGTCATATTCTAGAAATAATTGGCCTGGTGGGGTGCTTTTGATAATTTTTAAAGAAGATGTGCTAACATTGGTATATCTCAAAAACGTTCATAGAGCAAATACATGTCACTGCTTCTGTGTCCTTTATTCTATAAAAGTCTGTCTCTGATCCCCAGTTTAGGTATGAGACTATAGATATACCAGCTCTTCATAAGCTGTAAAGTGCTGTGCAGATGTGGGTTACTGCTGTTGTTTAACTCTTCAGCCTATAGGAAACCCCTCTTTAAAATCCCATGGACACCTGTATACCCATGTGGTGATAATGTTTGATTCCCATATTTACAAAGAAACCTAGCTCTAATTTTTTGTGACTTTGGTCATTCTATCTTCTTCTCCAAAGAGCAGAAGAAAAGAAACAGCAGAGTACTAGAAAATGCTACTGGCACATTTGACCTGAGCGTTCATAGGTACTTCAGGTCAACGATTTGTTATAACTGGCAACTTGAAGGGGATAGAGCCATAGAGATAAATAAATGCAGTGAAATGTTAGCAATGAGAAGTGTGTACATCTTTGTTTTGCTGCTGCTTCCTTGTGTTTGTCATGTGGTTCCATTCAAGGCCTGTTGGAGCTCAGAAAAAAATACTACGTTTCATGTTGTTGTTATATTTTGTTTATATATTTTCATTTTTACTGACATAGGTATTTGATAGATGAATTATTAAAACATCTTCCATGTTTTTTGAAGTTCATGTCAAGTGATAGATTTGGATTTTTTTAAATTTTTATTATATTTTTAAAATTTTGGCTACGTTGGGTCTTCGTTGCTGCAGACGGGCTTTCTCTAGTTGCGGCGAGCGGGGGCCACTCTCCGTTGCAGCGCAAGGCTTCTCATTTGCAGTGGCTTCTTTTGTGCGAGGGGTGCGAAGCTCTAGGTGCGAGGGCTTCAGTAGTTGCAGCACGTGGGCTCAGTAGTTGTGGAACACAGGCTCTAGGGAGCACGGGCTTCAGTAGTTGCAGCATGCGGGCTCAGTAGCTGTGGCGCACGGGCTCCAGAGCGCAGGCTCAGTAGTTGTGGCGCACGGGCTCAGTTGCTCTGCAACATGTGGGATCCTCCCAGACCAGGGATCGAATCCGTGTCCCCTGCATTGGCAGGCGGACTCTCAACCAGTGCACCACCAGGGAAGTCCCAGATTTGGATATTTTTGCTTTGGTTTTTAGGGTAAACTGCCTGATGACCAATATCAGGAGAAGACAGCAATGGACCTGGCAGCCGAGCAGCTACGCCTTTGGCCTACTCTGAGCAAATCAGCTCAGCAGGAGCTGGTGCAACGTGAGGAAAGCACTGTCTTCAGTCAGGCCATTCACTTTGCAAACCTCATGGTCAATCTGCTAGTTCCACTAGATACAAGTAAAAACAAGCTCCTAAGAACATCAGCACCAGGAGACTGGGAAAGTGGGAGCAACAGCATTGTCACAAACAGGTACCAAATGTGGACACACAGAGACCCTCCTATTCTCCTTGGCTTAGCACAGAATATAAAGTATTTTGGGTAAATATTGCTATACATATTTCAAAAAGCAACCATTTTCCTCATCTTCAGACTTGCTCAGCTTTTCTCTATTAAAAGACTTTCACTACATCCAACTATTGTTAATCACCTCCCATACTCTCTTCTCTTTCATGATCTCTGATTTTTCAAATGTCTCAACCACTACTGATCCAGCCCTTCAGTTACTTTCCACCACAGCAATTTACAGAAAGCACTCTGGAAAATTACTAATGAACTCCTTCTTGTCAAAGTGATTATTTGTTTCTTGGCCCTCCTTTTCCTCAGTTTATCCATTGCATTTGCCTGTAATCATGTCCTCAACCATTCCTTGCTCTTAACCCTACTACTTCCCATACCACTGAGAATAAAACCATAAGGCCCAACAGGATCTGGCCCCTGGCTATTGCTCAGACCTTATTTCCTATCACTCTTCCGTCAATGAAACTGGTATCCCTGTTCAACATTCGAGGCATGATACTGCCTCAGGGCCTTTGTACTTCTTGTTCCTGCAATCTGGAATACTCTTCCTGAAATAGTCATAAGAATCACTCCCTCACTTCATTTAGTTCTCTGCTCTAATGTCACCCACCCAGAGAGGCCTTCCTGACTTCCCTGTCTTAAGTAACATATCCATCACTTGCTCATACCTTTTTTTTCTTTCATGACATTTTCTACAATCTGATTTACATAGTGAGTGGCTAAGACACCTAAGTTTGTTAATGCTTTGGGATGGTGTGATGGCCAAATTCATTGCTTTGCTTTACTTCTAACACTGATTCAGCTAATGTGGTTGGATTTGGAAGAAAGAGAAGTAAGTAGTTTAGAATTGGCAGTGAGTCTTTTCCATGACTAGCAGTCTAAAAGAAGTCATAGGAGGCAGGAGTATTTATTGAATTAAAAAAAAAAAAAAAAAGCAACACGGGCAGGTATTACACTTTCACATCTGCTCCATTTCAAATTTATTCCCTTCTTTTGCATGATTTGTATCACCTACAGACAAATGATGGTTTCAAAGTGACCAAAATGGTTGTGATTCACTGACAGAAAGAAGAATATTGGCAAGAGAAGGGTTCATAGGACAATTTTGTTCTTCCATTTGGAAAAATATGCTACTTGCTGAAAAAAGTTCTTTTACTTTGCCTACCAGGGACATGTCCCCCGGTTGCCAAAGGCCAAAGATAGCCATATTACTTTGTCTGGCTCCATGTGGCAATTAATTTGGAAGGACAAGTTTTTTTAGAAGGTCCAAGTATCAGATAAAATTTAAAGTCTCTTTTTGTTTTATTTTCTGTGGTTCGTGAGTTCCTCTTAGAAAAATGACAGAAGGTATTCCTTACAAAAACAAATCTGGATCCAAAGAACAATGCCTGACAATAGCTTCCAAATGTCGGCAAACAGAACATTGTGTTTCACCACTATCACTTATAGAGAAGCCATGGAGTTAAGTGAGGTTTCTACTTGAGTATACATCCCTTTGAGCAAGTTTAAATTGCTGTGGAAGATCACTGTGATATAGTAGTCATTTGTTTTACTGACCATGATTTCTTTCCTTGACTTTCTTAGTATTGCAGGAAGTGTAGCTGAGAGCTATGATACAGAAAGTGGGTTTGAAGATTCAGAGAATAATGACATTGCCAATTCTGTTGTGCGTTTCATTACCCGATTTATTGACAAAGTTTGTACAGAGAGTGGAGTTACTCAGGATCACATCAAGAGCCTGCATTGCATGATACCAGGTAATCACTTTGCAGATATCAGAGAACCAGAATATTAGAGATAACTGAATAAGAATTATTCTTATGGGTCTGTTTTCTCCAGCATAATACTTGGCTTCCATGTAGTTTAGCCTGCTATTTATTTTTTGTTTCAATTAGTTTCTTTCAATAGTTTTAAATTATAGTAAAATATATCATAAAATTTGCCATTTTAAACTTTTTTAAGTGTAAAATTTAGTGGCATTAATTATATTCACAATGTTGTACAACTGTCACCAACTGTCTATTACCAAAACTTTTTCATCACCCCAAACAGACACTCTGTACCCATTAAGCAACAGCTCCCCATTCTCCACCCTCTAGCCCCTGGTTACCTCTAATCTACTTTCTATCTCTATGAATTTGCCTATTCTAGATACTGCATATAAGTGAAATCATATAACACTTGTCCTTTTGTGTCTGGTTTATTTCATTGAGCATAATGTTTTCAAGGTTTATCCAGTTGTAGCAGGTATTGTAACTTCATTTCCTTTTATGACTGAATAATACTGTAATTGTATGGATATACCACATTTTATTTATCCATTCATCTGTTGATGGACACTTGGATTGTTTTGACCTTCTGGCTGTTGTGAACAGTGCTACTATGAATATTCATGTACAAGTATCTGAGTCTTATTTTCGGTTCTTTTGGGTATATACCTCGGAGTGGAATTACTGAGTCATATGGTAATTCTGTGTTTAACTTTTTGAGGAACCACCAAACTATGATTAGTTTTTAATTCTAAAATATCCAGAATTTGTTTTAATTCTGCTTGTTTGGTACTCTTTCATTTTGAATACTCTGATTCATCCCAGGAATTGTAGCTATGCACGTTGAAACCCTAGAAGCAGTGCATCGAGAGAGTAGAAGACTTCCACCTATACAGAAGGTAATTATTCCAGACTACATGCTTTCAGAGTATAAAATCTCTTAAAAATAGCAACAGTAGACAGTTGTGCCCCAGAAAGTACCTTCTCCTAACCTTCTACAGAGACCAGCTCTAGTTTTAATGATGCATTAAACTTTGAGAGGAGTTTACATGTAGATCCTCATAAAAAAGTATAGTGAAACAGAATAGTGGATTAACAAAGGAGCAATAATAACCTCTTGTTGAGTCTACTTTTATAGGCGAGGCATAAATTATGAACATTCTAACTTCCAAGCCCAAGCCACGATTTTATGCCCTGCCTCTTTCCCCCCAAAAATGACTTAAGGCAATTACCATAAAATCACCAGGTTCCTGAATCTGTATGCATTACAAGCATACATCGCAAACATCTGGGAAGTCTATTAAAAATTGAGAGGCCTGAATCCCAGCCCAGCCTCCTGAATAGGAGTACCCTGGGACTTGGCCTGGGAATCTGTACTTTAACAAGCCTCCCAGATGATTATTTTGCAGTTAGTCTGGCACCACTCTGTGGGACCAGGGTTCAAGACCCTCTTACCTGTATAAGAGAACTACTAAAAATAAATTCAAAGGAGAAATCAGAAGCCAGATGGAAAGGAGAGATAATTCTATCAGAAATCTGACACACAGTGATCATTATACTTTGGCTTTACATTTAGCTGAGGTTCCTAGAGCCAACAAAAAGAATAGTGCTGATTTATATAGTTTTTATTGCTCAGTAAAAAAAAAATAATAAGCGTATTATATCTTCAGGAGAGATGGATTGTTTTGAACCCTTCAGGGAAGTGTATCATGTGGTTCCTTACTTCCCAAGATGTATAAATGGTCATAGCTTGGCCATTTTTTGTGTTAATCTTTATAAAAGGCTAAGAAAGGCTCTTCAAAGATGCATCCATTTTTTAAAAATATTTGTTTTTTCAATTTTCAAAGTAACAATGCTTTTGTATAAAATTGAAACATTAAAGAAGCACACATTGTACAAAATGAAAGTCCCCCATGGTCCTCCTCACCCCGACCTCTACCCTTAACCATGATAGCACCACCTTTAACAGTTTGGTTCATATTCTAAAAGGGGATCATAATATACACACTGGTTGGTAGCTCTTTTTTTACTTAGCCATGTATTCTGGCATCTTTCTATATTCACATATATAGATCCATGTCATTCTTTTTAATGGTTGCAAAATGTTCCATTGAATAGGTATCTCAAAAAGTTTAGTAATTTCCAATGATTTTACTGTGAATAAGCAATGCTGAGAAGAATCTTTTTGCATTTGGATATAGAAACATCATTTCTGCCTCTTCCCAAATCTGTTTACTCATTTTGGCTACTTGGGAAGTCTGGCTCAAATTTTTTAGCTCTGTAACTGCAAAGATAACCTTGGTCTAAGGGTTGGAAATCCCACTAGAGTTGTGTTTAAATTAACTTTCTCTGTTGCTAGCCCAAGATTCTTAGACCTGCTCTACTGCCTGGAGAAGAAATTGTTTGTGAAGGTCTTCGAGTCCTGCTGGATCCTGATGGAAGAGAAGAAGCCACTGGAGGCCTTCTTGGAGGCCCTCAGCTCCTGCCAGCAGAAGGAGCCTTGTTCCTCACCACATACAGAATTCTGTTCAGAGGGACTCCCCATGATCAGCTAGGTATGGCTCATATAATGCCATCAGAACAGGGTTATCTATGTGCTACATGAGGCTTTGATGCCATCTGTGTGCAGTGATTTGCGAGTCAGTTCAGATTCAGAGTAAGCCTTTTTACTACACAGATTTTTTTTAGAACTTTTGTCTGTCAAAGCTAATGATGATTTGCATCATAGATTCTTATTTGAAGAACCAAAGGTATCTTCTAGAGAGCAAACCACGGTTCATCCACTGAAACTATAATAATTTCATGAGGCAGCATTTTGTGACATAGGGATATTCATAGTATCCAGCTACTAACATCCTCTGCTGATTTGCCCCACCTTCTGCGTCCTGCAGTAAACTGTAAGGCTGAGGTTTTCCAGACTCATGATCCCTTTTGTGGAAGGGTGTGCTGAGCATTGCAGGGCTGTACTGCACTAACTAACTAACCCCACTTCTCTCATTCCATTTCAACTAACCCCATTCCTCTCTTAGCAGACCTCTCTTCTATTCAGCAGACCTCTCTTCTAAGAAGATACCTCTCTTCTATTCACTAAGCTCCCTCAACTTCTATTTACTACTACGCTCTACAGTCTTCTGTATTAGAAAGGAATAGCATACCTTATCAAGTCTGAATTATCTTTTTTAAATCTCTATATAAACTATTCTGGTTGATAGGAAAAGCATATAAGGTTTTAGGTAAAATTATTGGACTCCAAATCAAGCAGCTCAGGTTTAGATCACTGTTGACCAATCTTGATATCTTAAGTGAGTCCCCTAACCTCTCTGAGTTTCAATTTCCCCTTTTATAAAATTAGGGAACTGGGCTTGCTTGGTGATAATGCAGTCGCTCTCAGCCTTGCCTGCGTACATGAATTACCTGGAAAGCTTTAGAAAAAAAGGGTTTTTTTCTGGGCCTAACTCTCAAACAATTGAATTAGAATCTGTAATAGGATTCTAGGAGGGGGAACCCCCCCCCATCCAGGCATCTGTGTATTTTTGTTACATACTGAGGATTGAGAAACATTGGGATAAATGGTCACTAGAATTCTTTCCTCATCTGAAATTATTTATTCAATAGCATTTGATGAGTGTGTACTATGTGTTATGCACTTTGTTAGACAGTGGAATTCAGATTTATAAACTGTATTATCTTCAACATCTCACAGTTGTATAATCCCTTGCTTAGATAGAATCAAGATGGTTTATTGGTCATAAAGATTGCTTACCACATGAAAAGCAAAAAGCTTGTAAAATTCAATAAAGAAAATGAATCAGCAGGAATAGTTGTGCTCTTTTGAAAAAGAGTGAAAAGGAGAGCAAAATTTCTCAATCCTCTCCTGTCATGTTACTGTAAATAAATTACATTTGTATTTGTAAGCAAGTGTATTTTTAAAACTAAATATCTAGTACTTAAAGCATTTTTTTACTAAAACCTTTGTGAGCTCAGTGGCCATAAACATATATTTTGGGCATATAAATATATGAGATACTTGGTCATTTAAATTGCTCTAATTTATGTCTTTTAAAGAAATCAAAGCCATATTTAGTGTGAAAGCTTGTATTGGTCTCTTGTTTTTTCCTGACAATTTTTGGGTTAATTTCACATTTTAGGAAAATTATTTTCATCAGAGAAAAGTTTTGTATTTGCCTCTTTTATTTCTCTTTTTAAGTTAATTTAAATTTTAAAATTTCTCCTTTAATGCCACATAGAAATCTGATCATTTGACATGTGTTATATAAGTCATTTAATACATCTTAGAACTTAAATCCTGTGTATGTCTTGATTTTGTTTAGGCTCTAGGTATGAGTCTAATATAAGAGAATTTTCCAGGTTAGGAATTCAAAAGTTCAGGGACTGAGGAATTCTGATAATAATAAGTAGATTACTTAATATATGGGCTCTTAAGTCAGATGAACCTAGTTCAAATCTCACCCCCTTTGGCTTACTAGCTGAGGGGCCTTGCCCATTGCTCCTCCTTTCTGTTACTTGTACCACTGCCTGAAATGCCCACCCTTTCCCCCTCTGCAGATCCAAACCTACATTCTCTTCAACGCTCACCTTCTCTCTCACTTCTTCCAGGAATCAGTCTCTAGCCGTCTAGCGTGCAGAAGTCTTCTCCCCTTCTGAAATATTTAAAGCCGTGTTCCCTCAAACCTAGGAGCTAATTGCATGTTGTTGTATTCTGTATTCTGCATGTGACTTTCCTCCCCCATGGGGAACTGTGAGCTCTCCAAGGGAAGCTTCATGTGTGCTGCTTCTTTTCTAGATGCTCATCTTCATACCCTCAGGTAGTTGATAAATAATTATTTGTATTTTCCCTTTCTTGCTTTAATATTTAAACTCCTGAAAATCTTGGGCCTAAGCCCAATCATATATCTTCTGAAGGCACATATACATAGTATAGCACCTTTATACAGAAACAAACTTTAACAATCTTTTCTGTTTTGCTTTATTATTACATTAAATATGATAAGTGTCTTTTCAATATTTGAAGATACTTCTTTTCTTCTGTATAAAACCTACCCTTCCTATAAGATACCTTAAACCAGATGATCTTGTGTGGCACATAATAGGCTGGGGAACTAGAATGAAGCCTGGCAGGCTGGGACACTTCCTTCATTCCGGGAAAGGATTGTTTCTCAGGAATGAATTGCCATGCAACAAAACTAATGAATGCGATTCTAGAGTCGTGGCACTTTCTCTCACTGCATTCCTGGACATTGTCCTCTCCAGACACATTTCTCCGGCAGAGGCTGGTGAAATGAGCGCAGAGACTCTAAAAAAGAGCTCTAGAAAAGGGCTTCCCTGGTGGCGTAGTGGTTAAGAATCTGCCTGCCAATGCAGGGGACACGGGTTCGAGCCCTGGTCCGGGAAGATCCCACATGCCGTGGGGCAGCTAAGCCCGTGAGCCACAACTACTGAGCCCACACACCACAACTACTGAAGCCCGCGTGCCTAGAGCCTGTGCTCCGCAACAAGAGAAGCCACCACAATGAGAAGCCCGCGTGCAGCAACAAAGAGCCAATGCAGCCAAAAATAAATAAATAAATTTATTTTTAAAAAAGAAATGAGCTGTAAAGTGCTGTTGCTTAGTCTGTACCCTGTCTTCCTATAGTTGGTGAGCAGACAGTTGTGCGAAGTTTTCCCATTGCCTCCATCACCAAGGAGAAGAAGATCGCAATGCAGAACCAGCTACAACAGAACATGCAAGAAGGACTGCAGATCACATCAGCATCTTTTCAGGTATTAAGAGAGGGAGCCATTTGTCTGCTGTTTAAAAGTTTTCTACAAATGATGTCATGGCCACATTCTTTTGATCATATGGTCAGGAGTTAGAGGATGAGGAGAATTAGAGGGTCTGAGAGGGTGATCTTTGATTGAGTCAACTCTTGAATGGTATTGGATTTAATCCTCCATTTCCTGAGCCCTGCAGTCAACTCAGAGTAATAACAGTTTATCAGTTGATATTCAGTGATCTTAGAAGTTCAGACACACACAGTTGACTCTTATTCTGTGCCAAGTCATACCTTAGTTTGGGTTTGATAAAGTCTTTAGACAGAAAGCATCTCTTGGGATCTATTTCAGAAGGAAATGCCCTGTGGCTCTTCTGTGGAAAAGGTAGAGCTCTGAGAATTATAGCTAGGTCTAAGGTTCTAAGTAACCCCTGATGAAGCAAAGGTTTTTTCAGGGAGCTCTGAACGTATCAGAACTTGTGAAATTATTGATGCAAACCAGACACTTGGAAGAGTGATCTTTCCTTAGTTTTCCTTTTTTTGTAATTCTCGGTCTGCGACATTGTGCTCTTCTCACTCTTCCTGCCTTGTCTCTGACTTCTCAGATTTGCAGGGGTTCCAGTTCTTGCCTCGTTCCTTCCAGGCAAGAAGCCCTCCCTAGTACCTCCATATGCTAATTGTGTGAAATGTAAGTCTGCTGATCTCTAGGCCCAGACCTTCTCTGGTCACCTGAGGGTACTGACCTCCTAGAGATTCCTTCACTATTCCAACTGCCAAAGCACTCTAAACTAGAATGCTGCATGGGTCTACTGGCTAGGATTCTAGTCAAACTGAATTTTTTCTTCCTAGGTTTATAGTATCTCTGGGTAGGAAGAGACCTTCTTAGGCCAAATTCCCTATCTAGAACCAACATCTAATAAATGAGAAGGACATGTTTCCTACTCCAGCCACTATAAGTTAATTTCCCTATCCCATCATAGAAAAGATAGTCTTGAATTCCCTGGCTGTCCAGTGGTTAGGACTCTGCTTTCACTGCCGAGGGCCTTGGGTTCATTCCCTGATCAGGAAACTAAGATCCCACAAGTCGTGTGGCTCAACCAAAAAAAAAAAGAAAAGAAATGAAAAGAAATTGAGAAAAGATAGTGTTAAAGAAACTCAACTTCAAGATACACGATTTTCCTTGCCAACTAACCATCTATAACAAGTAAACCTTTCTGAGCCTTTTTTATTTTTGAAATTTTGAAATTTTATTGCATGATATCCAAGGTCCCTTCAACTTCGAAACTCTTGCCATTTAGTATTATTATTTTTTTGTTATTTCAGTAATTTGGGGGAAGCTATCTGGAAATCCTTAATGTTTCTGATATGTTTAATTTCTTTTGTCCCTAGTTGATTAAAGTAGCATTTGATGAAGAAGTGAGTCCAGAAGTAGTAGAGATCTTTAAGAAACAGCTGATGAAGTTTCGTTATCCTCAGTCCATTTTTACCACCTTTGCTTTTGCTGCTGGACAAACTACCCCACAAATAATTTTACCCAAGCAGAAGGAAAAGAACACTTCCTTTCGGTAAGAAGACAGGTTTCTTCATTTCAGCCCTCCCATAGTTGACTGTCAGGCGAAGTGACCTATCTTTTGGGTCAATATGTGACTGTTCTTTTTGTTTGCTGTTTTGTCACACCCATTTTGTCACACCACAACCAAGCTCAGGAGTTATGGAATAGCAGCATCAATATATGTAACAATCATGTCCATTGCTCATGATGCATTTTTAGAATGTGAAATTCTGTTTTCCCTTTTTCCTGTACTGATCACTTTCTAACTTCAGTTTTCATTAATATCCAGGCCTAGTAGACAGTTTTGCTCTGGTCTAGAGATGAGAATGTTTATTTTTTCTTTTTTTGTAACTTTTTATTTAGATATAATTTCAAATTTATAGAAAAGTTACAACATAGTACAAAGGATTCCTGTATACCCTTTACCCAGATTCACCAGTTGTTTTATTCCATTTTCTTTATCATTTTCTCTCTCATATATATATTTTTTCTAAACCATTTGCGTTACATATATAATGCCCCTTTATCCTTAAATATATCAATATACATTTCCTAAGAACAAAGACATTATCTTATATAACCACAGTACAGTAATCACAGCCAGGAAATTTAATTGTCATAAAACTTTTACCTAACCCAGATTCCATATTCAAATTTTGCTTATGAGCCTTTACAGCTACTTTTTTTTCTGTCTGGTACAGGATCCAATCCAGGATCAGGCATTGCATTTACTTGTCATATTTCTTTAGTAAGAATACTTATTTTCTGATGAAAATGTTGAGGAATTCATGTTGAAACTTTTAAATTTCAGTGATTACAAAATAACAATTGCTTTAAAATTCTCTTCAGTTAGTGATAAAATATAAGGCTTAACATTTCAGTCCATTCATCATCAAACACCTGGAATTTGGACATCTGCTAGTACAAATTACATATTAGGGAGTACTCTGCAGATTTTGGAGAAAAGGCCTTCTTTTTGCCTGAAAGTGGGGTAGGTTGGGGATTATAGGTGATTTGAGTCATTTCTAAACTGCATAGCTAGCCACTTGTACCGTTGTTACCTGGTGAGCAAAAGAGACCACGCATAGCCAGATATGAGATGCTGAAGAAGTATGAGCAGCTTTCTAGGCAATTACAATGGTGAGCTAAGCATCTTATCTTAGCACTGTGGGGTCACAGGGGAGCCTATGATATTCATTATCTCAGCCCTCTATGGAAGAAACAAAGTTTTGTATGGTGTTTTATGTTTAGAAACTGTCAGGGTGGGGTTGGTTATATATATCTATAAAATCAAGCTGATTCTGTCAAGCTACAACAGAGATATAGCAATTTTAAATTGTTAAATATCTTAGAATTGTCTTGCATATATAAGACAAAAGATATAGCTCTAGCTGGAAAAAATTCAAAAATCCCATTAAGTTTAAGTTACACCTGAAGTGATTCACAATAGGCTTAATTTAGGAAGTACCAGTATTCTGTGATTTCTAACAACTATGTAAAACATGCTCATAACCCTCAGATTTACACTTCAGATCACTAAAGACAAGGACTGGCAAAACTATTTGACAACAAAAGAATCCTTACCACCTTTCATCGAATAACAAGAAAACACAAAAAGAGTTCTGTTCTTTGCAATAAAGAAGAACATAATCAAAAACAATCTTACTTGAAACCTTCATCTCAATATGATTATTCAGGAAATAGGTTCTTTGTTTAATTCTTTGAATTGTAGATATCTATACCCAGAATTTCTATCAGCAAGAAAAAGTAAACCATTTAAATAAATAAAGTACTTTTAGGTCCAAATGACTTAAATCCTAGTTTCTCTTTAATTAAAGCTGACTCTCAAAAGGATACTCAAATTTCTGGTTTCTTATTTTTTCTCCTCTCAAAGAGGGGAATGATTTTACTCTTTTCTGTATCTCAGAAGGCTTCTAGTGTCAGAAGGCAGGACACCACACATACACATTTAAAACACTTAAGAAATAAGTAAAGGTGTTGCCAGTTATAATTGTCAAGATCTTAAAGAAAAACTTATGAGTTAGTAGAGAGTTTGAATCAGCAGAGAAGGAGGCAGGCTGGCTTTCCATGGAGGAGGACTTCCGCAAGCATAGTCTATGGGAACTGGTGGGGGGAGTGGCATGGATAACCAGAGTAGGTTAGGGGCATGCTTGACCAAAAAGCCAAACTGAGGAGTTTAGATGGGGAATGATAAGTAGTTTGTGTCCCACTCTAGGTTCTTGCACTTTTTGCCTAAAACAGTGTCCTGATGACAGCAGTGTTTTATGGGAAATTAGTCTGCTGACATATAAAAAGTGATCTAAAGAAAGAGAGGCTTAATGAAGGTCTGGACAATGCTAGTGGCTGTGGGAATAGAGAAGAAACAAGTTGAGCAACGTAGGTATCAAAAAATATAAGTGGCATCTTCATATTAAATTGACATTCTCTTTGGTTTTGTGACTTGTAGCACCTTCTCAAAAACAATTGTGAAAGGTGCCAAAAGGGCAGGAAAAATGACGATTGGGCGGCAGTATTTATTGAAGAGGAGGACAGGGACAATTGTGGAAGAGAGAGTGAACCGTCCTGGATGGAATGAAGAGGATGACATATCTGGTATGTGAGAACTTGTTTTTCCTTCATGAATGAACTTTGTATCTTTCTTCTTATATGAGTAAGAACAAGAGACTAAGACATAGTTGCACTTAAACCTGACTCTGAAAAACCTAGATCTATCTAATAAGATGAGAGGCACTTACCAGCTTCTCAGAACTGGAAAAAAAAAATTTTTATTTTCCCAATATTCCATTGTTCAGATAAGATTTTGTTAAGTTATATTCCTCCTCTACCAAATCCATAGAGCTGATTGGCCACTGTTATGTGGGTCTCATTAAAGGGAAAAAGAAAGAAACCCCACTACATAGAAAATTTAGGTATAAAGTAGTCCCCCATACGTTATTGTTATGGAATAAGAATAAGGAAATAAGGGCATTAAATATTCAAAGTTGAAGATTTGAGGTTTTGGTAAGAACATTGTGGGTGCTCTTAATCAAAATGGGGGCCTAAGATGAAGGCATTCTTAGATGATAAGAAAAAAGTGCCTGCTAAATATTTAAAAGAGCAGAATCTGGGAAGCGGAGATAACTCTCCGTCAGGAAAATAAAGGCAGAAAACTAGCAGCAAAAGTTATTCCTTAACCTAGTGTGAAGTATGCTTATGGAATTAACACTAGAGAGAATCTGGTCTAATAGAGAGGATGCCATTGTACCCTTTTCTTTCTCAGGCTCTTAGACTCAATCAGTGATTATACAACTGCTACTTTTACTCCTACTAATAACAACAAGAACATTTTAAAGATAGAAACCTCACCTTTAGAGAGCTCACTAGCTAAAGGTCTCCATTTCAGTATGTGTGTCTACGGGCTTGCCTCTGGGGGCAGTGAAAAGACCATTTATTGGAACCCTGGCTTCTCACAGTCACATGGAAAGCCATACAAAAACTACTGCTACCCATCACTATTGACTCCTAATTCAAAGATTTTATGATTTCACAGAACAAAAACTTATTCTATGATAGTTATTCCACCAAAAGACCAAATTATATAATGCTCTTTGCTCCTCTGAAGAGGCCAACACAAATAAAACTGATACCTAATGATATATTTGCATTGTGAAGTTCACAAACTAAAGCACAAAGTCTTATAGAGATAAGCTGGGGTTTTTTTTTTCCTTTTAATGGAAGAGAGCCATATCATTCCCTTTGACTTTAGAACTTTGAGTACATTTCCAAAAACTTTGAAAGCTTAATTTGACTTCTCTCACTTTAAAAATAAACAGGGAAGTAAGTAAAGATAGTCTTTAACATGGAAAATTTTTTTTTTTTTAGTTAGAACATGCAGTACCAATTAGGAATGTTGTTTTTTTAAAAATCCTCCCTAAAATACTTCATTATTGGGAATTCTTCCAACATCTAAAATCTTAAAGGATTCTGTAACCTGCGATTGCAAAATTGTGAGGGAGTTTCCCATATATACCACATCCTCTGACAAAATATAACTTCTACCAAATACAACTCCTTCATACCTAAGAAAGGTCATTTCCCACTAGTGAACTTCTGCTTAATCTAAAAATTTCTAATAAAAATTTATGCTGTTTGAAGTTAACTGAAACCTGGAATGATGAGTTTGTGTAGTGATCATGTTAGAGATCAGTTTTACTGACAGGTTAGTCTCTCACAAAGTATGAATGTTTATTCTATAGAGTCCTAAACAGAAATCACTACAGGTGGACATTAATAAGCAAGCCTGACTGAAACAGAAAAATATGGGTAATGAATTCAAAATTAGATTGTTTTTAGAAATTTTGAGTTAATTTCCCTGACACTTTGAGTTAGTTGAGCTCCTGATGTTTTATTTCCTGACTATTACAGTTTTAATTTATGTTTAAGCATAATGATTCCTCAGAGAAGTTACATGATTTAATTTTGGTATACATAGCACCTCTAGCCCTAATATAAACCTCTCTTGGTTAAGTATCCTCTTCAGAAGGAAGTTTTTAATCCTCTACTTTGAGCTATATCCTTTCTTCAAAACCTGTTTCTGCCATCACAGTTTCAGATGATAGTGAACTCCCCACAAGTACCACCCTGAAGGCTTCGGAGAAATCTACAATGGAACAGTTAGTGGAAAAAGCTTGTTTCAGAGACTATCAGCGTTTAGGTTTGGGAACCATAAGTAGCAGCTCTTCTCGCTCAAAACCAGAGTACTTTCGAATCACTGCCTCCAACAGGATGTATTCACTCTGCCGGAGGTAAGTCTGTTGGTGGTGTCCAAAAAGAGACCTTTCCTTCCTTCCATTTGCATCTTGAATGGGCTATTTGCATCCATAGACAGAGAGAAAGAGAGATGCTAGAAAACAGGAGCAAGGTGTCCAGGGGTATGTGTGTTTAAGGGACACTTTTTATGCAGCATGTGCAAGCATCTCACTGACATTCTCAGAAGTAGTTATATCACTGAACAGTGCCTATATTAGATCAGAAAGTGAATGGTAAAAGTTTTTGTCCGCTTTATGAATTTCCCATATTTGTCTTTCTCTTCCCATTTGCCTCTCTTCTAACATGTCTGAGATAACTTGAGTAAGAATAGAATTTGCCCAGGCAGAGAGGAGAGATGAAAATCTGCTATAGGTCAGGGGTCTGCAAACTTTTTCTTTAAAGGGCCAAATAGTACATACATATTTTCAGTTTTGCAGGGTATATGTTCTCTCATTGCAACTACTCAACTCTGCCACTGAAGCAGCCATAGACGGCACATAAATAAATGGGCAAGGCCAGTTTTGGCCCACAGGCTGTAATTTGCTAACCCAAGTGTAGGTAGGGTTTCCTTATGCTGTCTAATTAGAATTTTTTCAGGAGATATTACTTAAAGAATGTAAATGAACACATGTTCTTTTTTCTGTTCTTTTGTCTATTGCTGTTTTATATATCTGTTAAGCCCTATTCCATGCTTTATATCTTTTAAAACTACATTTCTACCATCCACAAGTTTAATCATTTTCATTTCCAGGTAAATTCTATTCTTTGCATTTATAAATTACTGGTTTGATTAAATACAATAATGCTGTGAAAGTACTTTGTAAGTTGTAAGCCTTGTACATGTCTTAGAAAGTTGTCTTAATGTTACTATTAGTTTGAATCCTACTGTTCTCAAAGAACTATAGATATCTCATTTTAAATGACAATTTAAATGTACAAATACCAATGTGAAACTTGAGAAACAGATTGGGAGTATAGTGTGAGATTTGGGACAGATAAAATTTTTGCATTAAGTACTGAAAGGCTGTGATTTTGTTGAGTATGCAGTAATTTTCCTGATACTCTATCGTTCTAACTATATTCTCTTTGTATATAAGTGTAAGCGAAGGTGTAAGGTGTGATGTCCTACTATTTGAGAAGCTTGCTATCAAAATCATACCTGACAGTGAGAAAACAGACATTATTTATCATTTCAATCTGTCAGAAACAAAATAAAATCTTAACAGACCACTTATTAGAACACTTATTATAAAGAACTTATGGTGATATTAAATAACATAAATCCCTCAAACTATTAGAAGGAAGGAAATGGAATAATAAAAAATAATCCAAAAGAAGGCAAGAAAGGAGAGAAAAGGAAGTATGGAACAGATGGGACAAATAGAAAGCAAAGAGTAAGATGGTAAATTTAAATTCAAATATATCAGTAATTATGTTACTTATAAATTGATAAATGCTCCAATTAAAAGAAAAAGATAATCAGAATTTTTTTAAGCTTTATGCTGCTTTTAAGGGCTTTATCTAATGTACAAGATTACAAAAAGGTTGAAAGTGAACAGAAAGAATACACCATGCAAAACTACCTTTAAAAAAACCTATTGTCACTATATAAATATTAAAGTAGATTTTTAAAGTAAAATTTTACTAGCAATAAAAAAGGATGGTTCGTAATGACAAAAGTTTCATTTCATGCAGAATTTATCATAAACAAGTATAGTTTATTACAAAAATACAGAACTGGCTTGACAATTGAAAATTAATCGGCATAGTTCACCACATTAAAAGAATTACGAAGTGTTTTAAGTTCATTGTATACAGAAAAGCATTTTATAAAGTGTAATATATATTTATGATTTTTTACAGAAGAACCCTAAGCAAATTGGAAATACAGGGGAAGCTCCTTAATCTCCTAAGTGTCTAAAAAAATCCTATAGCAAAAATTACTTAATGGTAAACTATTGAAAACTTGTACTCTGAGATCAGGAAAAGAATGCCCACTATCACCACTTCCAGTCAGTGTTGTACTAGAGGTCTTAGGAAGTACAAAAAGACTAGAAAAATAGATAATAAAAGTCAGAAAGGTTGAAAAGAAAGAAATAAAACTGTATTATTCACAGATGATCTGTTATACACATAGAAAATCTGAAGGAATCAACAGATAAACTTGTTATATTAATAAGTGAATTTAATAAGGTCATTATACAAAAATTAGTCATATGTGTACCAAAAACAAATAATTAAAATATGAAATTTTAAATGATGTTATTTTAGTACTACTGATACTACTTAAAGTCACACTAAAAAACATTAAGTACTTAGGAATAAATCTAATACAAGATGAGTAAGACCTCTACATGGAACAGTCAAAACAATATTAAGGATCATTAAAGATACAAATAAATAGATATTTAATGTTCTTGGACTAGAATATTCAATATTCTAAAACTGTGATTTCTCCAGACATTGATCTATAGATTCAATGCAGTCCCAATCAAAATCCCAGAAAAATGTTTACAGAAATTGAAAAGATGATTCTAAGAGTTACACTAAAATGCAAAAGGCTAGAGGTAGTCAGGATAGTCTTATAGAATAACACTGCAGGATATCAAGACTTCTTATAAAGCTACAGTAATTAAGGCAGTATGAGAGGTACACAGGAATAGACAAACAGACCACTAGAGCAAAAGAGGGAATATAGAAATATCTCAACATATAAGAACACTGGGTTTAAGATAAAGATAGCACTTAAGAGCAGTGGATAAAAGATGTTTTTTTCAATATATGGTGCTGGATATCCATACAAGAAAAAAATTAATTTTGACCTCTACCTTACACTGCATAGACAAAAATCAATTCCCATTGATCTGTAGATCTACCCGTAAAAGGTTAAAATAATTAAAAGCTTCCAGAAGACAGGAGAATATCTTCATGACCTTGAAGTAGGGAAAGATTTAAGACAAGAAAAAAACTATCCAGAAAGTAAAAAATTGATAAATTAAGAAGTCTTATATATCAGAAGACATCATTAAGAGAGTAAAAAGGCAATAACTAATGGCAGAGGATATCCTCTTTTGTGAGGA
The DNA here is from genome assembly GCF_003676395.1 of Aethalodelphis obliquidens. Taxonomy (NCBI): domain Eukaryota; kingdom Metazoa; phylum Chordata; class Mammalia; order Artiodactyla; family Delphinidae; genus Aethalodelphis; species Aethalodelphis obliquidens. Next base: position 35,352,843 of record NW_020837958.1, read on the forward strand.
TATCCTGGTGGGCAATAAATATCTGAAAAGATGCTTGTATGGCTGTTAGCATAACTGATGCCATCTTGGGCCCTTACGGTTTCTCCTGTCTTTCGCTGACCCTACCAAGCACTGTACTATGCAGTGAATCACTTCTCTGTCATCAAGAGCTTTGTAGTTAATAGATATTGTTTAATTATCATTAGGACCAGGTAGCCTCTATGCTCTGTTAGTCCCCAAACAATGATGAAAACCTTCCCATAAGTATTCCCAGTACCCATGAGACTAGTTACCTATTCATATCTCTTGAGAATGCACATCCTGTTTCAAGCACCTACCCCCATACCCTAGGTTAACTATAAAATTGTCCCAGTGGCCCCTCAGTGGCTTGGAGTGCAGTTGAGAATGTTTCCTCATCATTATTCACCCGATCTAGATCCCACCCTATGAGTTAGTTACCCTGTAATAAACTGATCCATTAATTATATGGAGCTGCCTGTCTGATTTTTTAGTCTCAAGATGCCTTCTCAGTTTGGTGGGTACTTTTGGTTCCCTCCATCCTCCAACAATGCTCAACCTATTAGTCTTCAGATAAATACAAATTAAAGTCCCAGTGAGACTGCTTTATACCTGCAAAAATGGCTAAAAGTTAAAAGACCAGCAATACAAAATGCTAGTAAAAATGTTGAGCAAGTAGAACTCTTTATTGCTGGTGTGACTGTAAATTGGTTAAACAGCTTTAGAAAGCTGTCTGGCAGCATCTACTAAACTTCTAGACATGTATTGAACAGTGCACAATCTGTCATGTATCTGTTGGAAATTCTACTCCATCTAGGAATGCATATGTTCTCCCAAAAGACAACTGCAAGAATGTTCATGGCAACGTGTTTCTTACATAGTCAAAAACTAGAAACTACTCAAAATCAACAATAGAAGAATAGATAAATAGTATAGTCACATAGTGGGCTACTATATAGCAATGAAAATGAACAGACTACAGTTATATGCAAAGGCTTGGATGGGTCTCATAAACATACTGTTGATCAAAAGAAGCCAGACACAAAAAAATAAATTCTGTTCGTTCCTTTTTTATTCAAAAAAACAGGCAAAACTCATCCATGTTGTTAGCAGTCAAGGATAGTGATAATCTTTGAGGAGGAAGAGGGAGAAATAGTGATTGGGAGGTGACACAGGGGATGCTGGTTATGGTCCATTTCTTGACCTAGGTGCTAGTGATATGGATTTCTAAAAAGAAATAGAGGGCCCTAAATAATGGAACTGCTTTTCAAGTCTTCTTGAATGATTATGTCTGTAGCTAGGTCTCTTTATCAGTTTGTGGTATTAGAAGAATACAGCCTGTAACTTCCTGAAGCATGGAAGTACTAGGTTTTCAGAATACTTCCAAGGTATCTCTGGTTAAGTATTAATGTCACTGATTTGTGCACAGAAAACGGCTAACATGTTAAATTTCATGTTAGGTATATTTTACCACAATAAAAAAAGTCACAAAAAAAGACATGGATTAGAGGTTAGGAGGTTATTAATATGAAATCTCTTTGGTCTAATATTTCTAAATAAACTAAAGGAAAGAAATGCTCTGAAAGCTGCCTGTCTTCTAGTACTTAGTAATCTTTAAAAACAAGGTCTCTTGCCTGTTTTTCATTTTCCCAGCATCATATCCTGTAACTTTACGAGCTAATCTTTTTTTTTAATTATCAACATGTAGTGTTAATAAAATATTTAAATGTACTTGACATTTGAACGAATTGTTTTCATACCAAAGATCATTTGGTTTTGATTTTTAATCCTTTCACCATCTCTGGCAGTCTAAATATTAGTGTACTCTATTCTCTGTTGTCATTTCAGCAATCCAATGAGTTGACAGTTTGATTTGTCATTCTCATAAAGTTGACACTAATACATTAATCTTGGGACTTCCCTGGTGGCGCAGTGGTTAAGAATCCGCCTGCCAGTGCAGGAGACACGGGTTCGATCCCTGGTCCGGGAAGATCCCACATGCCGCAGATCATCTAAGCCCATGAGCCACCACTACTGAAGCCTGTGCATCTAGAGTCCATGCTCTGCAACAAGAGAAGCCACTGCAATGAGAAGCCCGCACACAGCAACGAAGACCCAACATAGCCATAAATAAATTAATTAATTTTTAAAAATACATTAATCTTGCAATCTTTATTTCAAGTCATGTATAAGGCAAGGGAAATCATGTTTAACAGAAGCCTTTTTAATAATTCTTTGTAACGTTTTCATTTTCTAAGCTTGTTCCTTAGCAAAAGGCTGCAGTATCACTGAAGTAGGCTTATTAAAAATAATAATAATAATACAGATTAGTGGATGAGTTAGCTGTCTTCACCATCTAGGCCTTTTCTTCTCAAACCCTAAAGAACTGAGTTAAAACTTAGTTTCATGTTTGAAATATGTGTCTTACCACTCCACCAATATGTTTGAGTCTTAGAAAATTACTATGATATTATGATATTCATGTTCTTATATTCTCTTTCTCTCCATTTCTTTTTTCTTCTCGTCTCCCCACCCCTCCTCGCCCATCCAAATTATTCTCTTTCTCCCTTCCATGTCCCTAAAGCTATCCTGGCCTTTTAGTTGTACCTCAAGCTGTACAGGACAGTAGTTTACCAAGAGTAGCCCGCTGCTATCGACACAATCGCCTGCCTGTTGTATGTTGGAAGAACTCAAGAAGCAGTACCCTTCTTCTGCGATCTGGAGGATTCCATGGGAAGGGAGTAGTTGGCCTTTTTAAATCTCAGAACTCCCCTCAGGCAGGTAAGCAGCTCTCTTACAGCAGTATTCTGATCCTTCCACTTCAGAGTATTCCAAAAAATGAAGGAAGTAAAATCTGGGAATGCCAGTTGTACCCTTTCATCGAGCCTCTCACACATAGCCTTTTCCACGGTGCTATATACATGTACAGCTTAAGAACTAGACTTGACAATGTGGGGCTCCACCTTGAATTTGCCATCTTGCTTAATATGTCTGTTTATATTTGGATTTTAATAGAAATTAACATAATGAAGTCTTTGGTTCTAGGCTGTTTTCACTTCACAAACCAGAGTATCCACAGATGGAAACAGATTACATATACTAATCATTTTCTTTTCTTTTGGGAAGCATTAAATATATTTAACCGCTTCAGAAGCAAATAGGGATTCTGTCCCATGTGGTATAAGATATCCTATCTCATTCCTACAAGACACACACACACACACACACACACACACACACACACACACACACGCCAACTTAAAAAAGATACACTAAGTGCACTGCCCCTTTTTCTGAGGATATTTTTGAGCACCATGTCTGAGGTCTGAGGTCAGTCGGGAGCTATATTTTGCTAAGCTTTCTCATAACTTCTAGCTTAAAGTAGATGCTCAATAAAATTAAACAAGGACTGCTAAGATATCAGATCCAGTTTAGGGATGGCTGCTGCATTCTTTCCTCTTTGGAAATGAACTCACTCAAGTTCAGTGGTTCAGTAGGTAGAACCATGTGCTTTTTGATATCTCTTCTTTATTCTCATCTGTTCCTTCCTGAAAGTTAAAAGTTGGCCAGTACATCTTTGATCATTCAGTTGACTGAGGGCATGACACACACCACGCTATATTATTATTGTTGTTGTTGTTATTTTTATTATTTCACCTGGCATTTTTGTGTAATTGAAGGCAGTTGGCTTTTAACTTTTTCTGCCCAGAGGAATCCTCCCAAGCCACATAATGGGTATAATAGAACACAGCATATGTAGGTTATATAAAGTGAGAGAATCATTTCAGCATTAATGCATTAATGAGCATATCACTAAGCATTAATGCACATATCACTGAACTTTTAGTTAGAAAAATTGAAATTGTTTTATTCCACTGGTTTCTTATTTTTCAATGTAAATTTACTATATTTCACATTTTTGAGCTCACACATTTGCTCACATTTTAATATCTCTGAAATTGGAATGCAACTTACAATTCATGTGACAGAAATAATTGTGTCATGGTTTAAATGGCAGAGTTTTTTAGTCTTAGTACATAAAATTGTGGTGCATCTTATAATTGATGACATTTTAGAGTTTATAAAATATGATGGCACCTTAAAGTTGATAAAATACAAAAATATAGTAATGCTAATTATTTATTTCCTATTCACCTTGTAAGAAAATTTGTTAATATCTATTGTCCTTCCAGTGAATCCCTCCCGATGCCACTTTAAAGTGCCTGGGCCAATTTCAGTGATTCTGTTTTACTCCACACAAGCCAGGCTCAGACTCCCTCCAACCCAGAATTGCTCTGACAGTTGTTTCCATCTGTGCATACTTTTTGATCCTCTTTCAAAAGGACCAGGGAATTGAGCAGCAGCTGCTCTTGTCTTCTCATCTTCCTCCTCTCTTCCCACAACAACCCTCTACAAGTTCATATCCCCTAGGCCTATGTGACAGAATTGGAATAAAATTACTGGTACTGGGATATTCTCACCTCTGCCCATTCTGGGATGCTGAGGGAAACTGCTCCATCCTCTGCTCCCAAACAGTGGCATGGACAGAGTGGTTGGGGGAGATCATCAAGGACATGTTGTCTTTTATGAATCTTTATTTTGAGTTGATTGGTTGATGAGAAACTGCACCTGTGCTTGGAAGGACCGGCTGTATGTTGGTTTTCCAGACCTGGGCTCTTTCTGGGAGGATGATGAGGCAATCAAGAAGTAGGTGTGGTGAAACCAATATCATAGGAGGGTTAGCCATTTAATAGTTTGGAGCTTTAAGTGGGGCTGGTTTCTATATTTGGGTATGGTAACTTGAAGACCATATATAGAAAGAATAAGCGTATGTATATAGAGAGAGCCTGTTTTATTAACATAGATACAGTTTGTTTTATGTAATATCTTTTCCTTTTATAGCTCCTACCTCCTCTTTAGAATCTTCCAGTAGCATAGAACAAGAAAAGTACTTGCAAGCCTTACTGAGTGCAGTTTCTGTCCATCAGAAACTCAGTGGCAATAACACCCTTACTGTCAGGCCAGCACTTGCTCTGTCTCCAGGTAAGATTTAATAATATTTTTCTTCTTGACAACTGTGAAAGGTCATATTCATTCCTAGGGTTAGTCTCTTTAGTTATTTGCATTGTTCCTTCAACATGACCCCTTAATGTTTTACCTTGTGGGGCTATAGCTTTATTTTATTTAGACATCAGGGTACCACTATTAACTTCTAGTAAATAGTAACCAAATTTAGAGATTTAATTATTTCCTTTTTAAAAGAGTAATAGGAGAGGTGGTGGAAAACATAAAGTCATGTGGGATTTTTTTTTTTCCTGGAATCTGTTTTACATAGACTTTAAAATATTACAGAGTTGAATGTGTAAGTTGAACATCTGTTTATTAAATGTATATTTATTAAAATCATCATGTATAACTTTGAAATTCCTGAAATTTCTGCAGCCTTTTATGATTTGCAGTACAGTTTGTTTTCACTAGATTTGGATGAAGCCATTAAGACTTGTACTAATATTCTGTTTCAGTTATCATGTGATGGAACCCCAAAGGGTTCATGTAGAGGTAACCCTAATGTGTTAGACACAGGAGCATGTGACTTGAGAAGTTGGTCTCCTTGGCTTAATCAGCTATTTGAATAGCTCAACATAAGCAGAAAGTGGCTTTTCTTGTAAAGTAACACCATGCATGCCTTGTTTCATTTATCATTAAATTCTCTGATTGCACTTGCCAAACCTAACTCTCTATAATCTTGCAGATGTGTGTATCTCTGAGGAAATAGTAACAGTGCCTTGTTATCTCTATTAAAGCTTTGGGTACTTAAAAAGTACAATGTTTGGCAGCAATTAGACATGCTACACATGAAGATAACTTTTTGTCATTTGAGTAATGTTAACCCGAACGACATGGTTTTTGTTCTTCTTTTTGGCTGACTTTAGGGACTGAAAGGAGGACTTCAAGAATGTCCACTGTGCTTAAGCAGGTAGTGCCAGGACATTTGGATGTAAACCCATCCAATAGCTTTGCTCGAGGAGGTTAGTAAGATTGATTTTATAACTGAGCACTGATACAACCTTAAAAGCAGAAAACTTTTTTCTAGATAGTGATACTTCAAATCAACTAATTATGGTTAAATTTGTTTTTAATTACCCTTTTCTAAACGAATGATCAAATTTATTACTAGCATGGTGACAGATGAGTTTAGCCTCGTGGGACAAGAGGTATAATAATTGCTGAAATCTTAACATACTGATGAGTTTGGAAGCACTGGGAGAGGAGGGGAACATATCTAAATGGTGACTCAGCTCTGGCAGCATTCCATGATGCTCCAAGTTTGCAGTGTAGAAAGGCTGAGCACAGAAGCGTAGACAGTTAGGGAGACATGATTCCAGACTCAAAGGCTGTGCCTCCAGTGCCTGTTATCTTTACTCCTGTTCTCTGAAGTGCTAGTTTGAGGAGTAAGAGACAGTGGTTCAGAATCAACGTAAAGACTCTATTTTACAAAATTCACTTTTTTTCCTTTTGAAAACCAAGATTACTATGCACATCTCCTGGCAGCCATATTGATTCTTTAGATGCTTTTTTCCCTACCTCATCAGAACTTTCTATGATGGCAGAATTTCCTAAGAGCTTTCACCCTTCTTCAAGTATCTTCCTAATCAGGCCTTAAGGTCATTGTATTAGTTTGCTAGGGCTACTGTAACAAAGTGCCACAAACTGTGTGGCTTAAACAACCATTTGTCTCACAGTTCCGGAGGCTAGAAGTCCAAAACGAAGGTGTTGTCAGGGTTGGCTCCCTCGGGGGGCCATGAGGAATAATCTGTTCCACGCCTTTCCCCTAGCTTCTGGTGGTTTGCTGGCAATTTTTGGCATTCCTTAGCTTGTAGAAGCATCAGCCATATCGCTGCCTTCATCTTTACATGACATTTTCCCTGTGCATCTGTCTCCACATTTCCCCTTTCATAAGGACACCAATCATGCTGAATTAGGGGTCCACCCCACTCCAGTGTGACCTCATCTAATTACATCTGCAATGACCCTATCTCCAAATAAGGTCACATTTTCTGAGGTACTGGGGGTTAGGACTACATCATAAGAAATTTGACAGGGGGTAGGGACACAGTTAAACCCGTAACAGTCATATGTAACTTTTTCCGGAACTTTTAAAATACTATTGTTTTAAAGTTGAAGACACAAACTTCATTCTTTTCATCATTTCTTTCTTGGTGAATCTGAACTAAAAGATAGTACAGTGACTTTCTCCTAAGGTTTCTGGTATTTTTGTTGCCAAGAACTGTCAGAATTTGGTTCGACGTTGCAGTTCTTATTGCTTTATTTGCCATCTGAAAGCTTATATTAGCAGGCACGTCAGAAACTTTTCCCTTTAACTTTTAGTAGGGTGCAACTTCTGGCATATGTCTGGTTAACTGAAGTCTTCCCATCCCCACCCTGCTCTTGAGTTTTGCCTTTGTAAACTTCATCAACAACATGTTATCTCTTCCTCCATTGGGCCAGGTGACCCATAATATAAATTTTAGGTACAAAACTGTCTCTCCTTCTGTGTTGGTACCTAAGGCACAAGGATATTCACCAATCTGTTTCAACTACATTATCTTTGCTTTTTTTATATTGGCCTCAGACTCATGGCTTTTTTATACAAGGGAATCCCCACTAGTGGTTACATTCTAGTCATGAGTCCATTCTTTGCTATTCTCAAAGGTACCTGGAAGGCTGTATTTACATTTTAGGATTAAAATCTCCTATTTAATCTGTTTATGATCCTTTCTATGCATAATGAGGCCATAATTATTATTTCTGACCCCCTTCCCAAATATTTTCTTCTGAAAATTCCTGTAAACTTAGTGTGTTTCCTTATGACAATTTTTTGCTCCTAACCAGGTCCCTTCATTCTGGTATCTTAAGCTAGGATCCAGAAACGCAAATCTTATTATTTTACTCCATCTCTTAATTCTTCATTCCCAAAGCCTCCAAATCTCCCAAGGTCCCAGTGATTAACTGGAAGATGAGATACGGCTGTTTCCTGGCACCTTCAACTTCTTCTGTGATCCCTGGCGCTGCTTTCCTTTGTCTCCTCTGATAGCATCATCCCTCTCACATAGAGAAGCAGGAATGGACTGGGGCAAGCAAGTTTGGGAATTCTCAGAAGATTCCCTATTAACATGAACATGGCAGGTAGACGCACACTCAGATTGGCCAGGGCAAGACTATATGTAGACACCTGCATGCCCTGACATTAGTTCATTTCCTTGTTCCCACCCTCGAGTACAGAGTCTCTTCATTCCTCCAGAGAGCTGGGTACCACTTCTCCAGCAGTTCCTCATTTACCCTGTGTGGGAAGAGCCTCCTGTCTCGAAATCTCCCTCCTAACCTTCTCCTTTTTCCTCGTCTGTATTTTCACTGTTTTTCCATTCCTTTCATTGTCATAGAATCTTAATTACAGGTTTCCTTCTTATGTTATTTACACTGTGTGCCTTTCCCACTCTGATGAGCCAGGGTTTAGACTGACCTTCACCTTCTCCTTCACCCTTTTTCAGTGAGGGTGGTCACTTAGCGTTCAGCATGCACGTTGAAGAGTTCCTAAGCCAGGGGAAGCAACCTTTTTGACGCAAAAACCAGTTAAGAAAAAATGAAGATGTGAATTGCTTTTCATTTAAAATTACAATAGCTTTTATGCCCCATGGGGAAAATGCAAGTATTTGCAACTTGGATAAATTATCTTGTTGTATAGAAAAATGCCATGAGAAAATCTGCCTCTTAAATATAAAAATGAAATACCTGGGTATATTTGAGAAGTAGCCACATGGAGGCAGCTTTTAAATTTTTCATCCTTTACATTTTCATAGCCCTTTAAGTTCCTCTACAGTGTTATTTTATCCTTGAAATAACCTCCAGGACAGGTACTTTAGGAGGCTTTGAGAGATGATGTAACTTAGCCAAGATCACTTAGCAGCCAAGAGCATAATTGGGACTAGGATTAGGTCAGTCCATTTCAGTGCAGCCTTCACTGAATATAGCTTATACCTCATGCACTGTGCTAGGCATAAGGTCACATCCATAAATTCAATATACCCTGTCGTCACGTCCAACCCAAGCATCTCTTTTCCTTCTCTCCTTTGTTCTGAACAGAGTAGAGAGAACAATACCATTGCTTAGGAAATGCTCATGCTCTGAACAACACTGCACTCCCATGGGTGGGATGAACTGTATCACTTCTTCCCTGAAACAGTCCCCTTAGCCAGACCCTGCTGGACAGATCCAGGGTCACATGGTTGCTTAGGTGACAAGACATAAAGAGTTTGGTTCATTTACATTCAGATTCAAGCTGCAGTCCTACCACTTAGTGTATGATATTAAGCAATTCAGGAAACTTCGTAATTTTCAGTGTCCTCATCTGTAAAATGGAGATAATAAAAAGTATTCTAGCTTTAGAATAGTTATGGGGAATGAATGAAATAATATATGTAAAGCACTTAACTTAGTAAGTGGCTCGTTATTAATAGGAGCTCAATAAATGTTAGTTCCATTATTATTGTTGAGGTTGTTGTCATTATTGTTGCATAATACTCCACTGAAATAGGAGGAAAGTCTACATTTGTATGTAAATTACCTTAAGCCAGGTTGCTTCTCACTGGCCAAAGGCAAGCAGATAAAGGAGAATGTGTCTTAGGCCTAGACCAGTAACTTTCAAACTCTTTTGATCATGGCTCACAGTAAGAAATACATTTTATATCTATATGTATACATATACATTTTATATCACAAAGGTAGTACTAAGTCACAATGCAAAATGTATATAGACTATAGCGAAAGTTTCATGAAACAATATTCATCTATACCACATGCAGTGCTCATAGTATTTTCCACTCTAATCTGTTTCACTTCCTTAAAAACACTGGTTTGACCTTCTAAAATGATTTCACAAACCACTAAGGAGGACCCTGCAGTCTGGAAAAACACCGCTCCAGGTCGGTGTTACATGCTCAGGACAAGTATTTGACACCTAGGAATCACTCAGGAAGCTAAGCAGACCTCGCCACCAATGCAGTAGTGTAATGCCTTTGGTTAACGTGATTGCCAGATGGACTTACAGTTCTCCAAGCCCTGCTGGCCCCATATCAGTACAGCCCGTTTTCTCATTGCTGATTTTCTGCTAGGTGATAAACACTTGGCAGTTTTTCATTAATGAGGCTCTGTTTGAGAAAGTGCTTAATTTTTTTTTAATTAATACCCTTTTCATTCTTTGAGGGCAAATAATTGAGTTGAAGGTATAGTAGAGAACTACAACAGCTCATATGTATCAATTTTCAAAAAGAAAATAATGAACAAATGTTTGCAGTACCTAGATATCAGGCTCTCAGCATGGATATAAGAGTAAATGTGATTAGGTCCCTGCCCTTTGGAGTACACAATCAAGTAGAATAAAATGTGCAAGTAATCACAGTGCAATGGGATCAGAGTTCAGATAGAGCTGTCTGCAACTCTAGGAGGACAGTCAAGAATGCTTTTCAGAGGAGTTTACATCGTTCCTGGATCTTAAGGAATAAGAAGTTTGTCAGGTAAAGAAATGGGAGAAGTCATTCTAGGCCAAGGGACTAGCATAAGAAAATGATATATTTAGGGAACAGTATCTCAGAATCAGGAACCAACCACTCAGGCTTCACTGTAAGCATTTAATGATCCATATTCCAATAGGAAAGCTTAAAACCTTGGCAGAAAGGAGAGTAGTTGGCTCGCACACAGGAGTCCCTGTGCCTTTTTCATGCTGTTCCAGGTCTTTGTTCTGTCTTGCAGTAGCATTCTCTGTGTATAATCAGCCAGTGCCTCTGGAACCCTTAGCTTTCTGACTTCCTTTGGCCACTAAAGCCATCAAGGCCCTTCATTTCCTACTTCCAAAGGAGTGAGGCAGAAATGAAAAATCACTTATGATTTTTCTTTTATCAAATTATGTCATATTTTATGCAGTTTTGAAATGGATAGCTTAATAATCCTGCCATTAATGTTTTCAATCCTCAATAAGTACAGAATCATTTTCCTTAAGTGATTTGAGCAGTTCCTTTACTCAGGAAAGAATATAACTGTAACTTACCGCTCACCATTATTGTTATTACCAGGTAAAGTTTGCGATAAGTCACGAAGCACTTTCTTTCTGTTGGAAAAAAACAATATTACTCAAATTACAAAAGTATTATCTTTGATACTGCCTATCATTTTGGTGCAAATAGGGATTTTAGGAAAAGTCATTACGTCAACCATCACAAGCTGTATTTTTAGTGGCATTGGGTATTGTCACAGGGTCATAAATTTTTGCTGCTTGTAACTATCTATCTGCTTATGGAAAATAAATGGAATTTCCAAATGAAAAGAGGAAAAAAAGAAGATAGTGTGGCAATGCTTAATGCTCTACTGCAAAAACATGCCCTTTGTTATTCCAAATGGTTGTTAGAGGTTCATTCCTGATATGATGGCCTTGCTCAAAGAACAAACATGTTGTACAACACATCGTATTTGCCAATCAGTCAGCCTCCTTAAATACTAGGGCCAGTGTATTCACCCCTCCCCAAATTCCTTAATTTTATTATAAAAATTTGTTTCTCACCAAATGACAACCTCCAAAAGCTTATTCCATTTGGTATAATTTTTTAGTGGCACTCTTTGCTGCGCTGTCCATTTCATTGTGCTTATAATATTTATAAACAAGTGCTGAAATTTCATTTAACAGGCACTCAGTTCATCTTTTTGTGTGACCGTGCAGCTTTTTATTTGTTAATCAAATCTTCTGCTTTTAATATATTTACATTTTTCCCCTATCATTAACTTAATGTTTAAAATTAACCTGTTCTTTTCTTACTCCATTTGCTCTGATGTTTGCTGCTATATACATTTCATTCCTTCTTCCTTCTTTAATCTTGCCTACCAGTGCATGGGTACAGAGATAAATGTTTTACTCAGTCAAATCCCAAATCTTCAGCTAAGGGAAGAGTCCATTATCAAGGTACTGTATTATCTGTCCTGATGTGTCACTCTTTTTAACCATCTTCATATGAAAGCATATGTGTTACAAGTGACTTTTTTCACATTTGTTTGTCAAATTATCTTTATTCTCATCCACATTCTGAATTTCCTCTGTGATGCCATTTACCAAAAAATTAACACTTGCTGTAACATCTAAGAAAACTCATAGGTTGTAATAGAAAGTTTCATCCATGTTAAGCAGAAATTTACAATACCTTTTCTTGAGAACTGGTCTCCTGACCCTATAGATGCTTATAAAGAGAAGCAGATGTGACATTATCATGATGACTTGTAGTCACCTAGAAACATGGCTTGATTTAACATTTGGCAAAGATTAAAGCTTCTCAAAGAGCCTTTCCAAATCTAGAGAATGCACTTTAGGGAAGCAGTGGCAGTGTTATGCACCACTGTGACTCCGTCACCAGCCTGAACGCTACAGTCTGTGGGCATTTGTAAGGAGCTCTGTCAAATTTGGGACTTATTATATGCCTTTGTGTTTAGATATTTGATAGTCTCACTTGCATATTAGAAATCCTTGATTTTTCTAATTAATATAATTAAGGTCAACTTATGAGATCCTTCCAGTAGCTTAGCTTGACCTTTCCCTTAGAAGACATCTGCTTCTGACTATACCTTTTAAATAAAGCTTCCTAAGATTCAGTGAAATGCGCATTACTAAATTTATAACTTCTCACTGTTTTTCCTGGATACTGGGGGAAAAAAGACTAAAATATAACTTTTACTGACTTAAAATTACATTATTTTGGCATGATACACAAATATTAATTCTCAGATTTTAGTGGGTTTAGTAAAGTTCTAATTTATTTCTTAATGTGGTTTTATGGTTAAATTGACTGACTAAAGCAGAATAATGTTCCTTCTTTCTTGAAGCCCTGAGAAATTTACTCCACGTTCTCCTTCCTAGGCTTCATTATTGCATCCTGCCCACATTTTTTCTTTCCTAGAGCCAGTGCACTCTATTTATGATACCAGTATTTACTTAAAATTACTGAATTTATATCAGTATACAAAAATAGAATTGACTTGGGTGACTTATTAGGTTCCTCTGAGCCAAATGATTTTTGAAATACTATATTAATAATGCTTATATGATGCAAAAGTAAATGACAAATGACCAATATGATACATGATTACTTAGATGAATTAATTTGCTGTTGCCTCTAAAACTGTACCCACAGAGCATGCATCTTTTCCCCTATTCAGTGTCATTCTCACATCAGATTATCTCACTCAATTGTTTTGACTTTTGTGAAGGTGTTTGGGCAAGTCTTCGCTCTAGCGCTCGCCTGATCAGCTCTCCAACATCCTTCGTTGATGTTGGCGCCCGGCTGGCAGGCAAGGATCACTCGACGTCCTTCAGTAACAGCACTTACCTGCAAAACCAGCTCTTGAAACGCCAAGCAGCCCTTTATATATTTGGTGAGAAGTCGCAGCTAAGGGTAAGATTTCTTTTTCTCACTTAGAAACTTCATGGATACGTGAAGGCAGTGTATAAAACTTATTTCATAAACCAGCTTTCCTAGAAAATTTTTTTTTTCTTTTTTGCTGCATGGAGTCTTAACCTGGAGTTAATAATCTTTAAAAAAATTAGCTCATGTATATGTATACATGTATGTCTACCTGTACTTATGTAGCTAGAGATACACATGCATATACACAATGCATATTTATTAGGCATGAAAACAAGTGCTTATTCATAATCATTTTTAAAATCAGCATAAATATCATGAATATTAGGGAGTGTACATTAAAAAAATAAGGCTTATCCAGGCTGTGTTTTTCCACTGTCTTAGTTCAGCTTCCATAGGAATCTGTGCCCAAGGCAAAACAGATGTTTTTGTTCTTGTAAACCTATTGATAAAGCTACAGGAAGGAAGAGTGGAAAGAAGAGTATGGCACTGCATATGGAGGCAAGGGAAGGCCAAGGCTACACTTCTGAAGTTACATTCTTTAAGGGTTCTCAAGACTATATAGAGTGACACGTCCTAAGACATGTCAGAAAATGTAAGATATTAGCTGGTAATCAACTTTATTCTTACTTTTTTTTTTTTTTTTTTTTTTTTGGCTGCATTGGGTCTTCGTTGCTGCCCGGGCTTTTTCTAGTTGAGACGAGTGGGGGCTACTCTTTATTGCGGTGCACAGGCTTCTCAATGCGGTGGCTTCCCTTGTTGCGGAGCACAGGCTTTAGGCGCACAGGCTTCAGTAGTTGTGGCTCACAGGCTCTAGAGCACAGGCTCAGTAGTTGTGGTGCCCGGGCTTAGTTGCTCTGCGGCATGTGGGATCTTCCCGGACCAGGGCTCAAACCAGTGTCCGCTGCATTGACAGGCGGATTCTTAATCACTGCACCACCAGGGAAGCCCCTTTATTCTTACTTTTAAATTATTATGTTAAAGAGCTTCACTATGCTCAAGTCCCATAAATTGTAAAGATAGTCTCTATCTCCAAAAGCAACAATAATTCCTTGGGGTTTAATGTTTTTGCAGTTCACACATTAGAGAATAAATTTCATTACTACTGACAGGTGTGTGGGAAATAAAAGTATTTGGGGTTTTTTGGGGGGGTTTTGTTTTTGTTTTTTATTTTGACTGTGCTGGGTCTTCATTGCGGTACGCGGGCTTTTCGTTGTGGTGCACGGGCTTCTCTAGTTGTGGCGTGCGGGCTCAGTAGTAGCGGTGCGCAGACTTAGTTGCCCTGCAGCATGTGAGCTCTTAGTTCTGTGATCAGGGATCGAACCCGTGTCCCCTGTATTGGAAGACAGATTCTTAGCCACTGGACCACCAGGGAAGTCCCTAAAAGTATTTGTTAATTCAGAAATCCCCTCAAAGTTTAGTCCAGTGCCCCAGTGAGCACTGGACAATCTAGACAGACGTTCAGCTGAACTGTAAAATGGAGGCTGTGAGCAGGATCCCACATGCTTGGTCCTCAGGATGCCAGTGACTGAGTCAGCTCTTCAGTGGCAGTCTGGCTCTTCTCCCACTGCCTGGACTACTGCAGTCACTTAGTCACCAAGCTTTAGGGTAGAGGGAATGAAACTGCTGGGTAACGCTCAATTTTTAAATATGCACACGTGTCTTCTGATACAGCAGATAATTTTATATCCAGAAAATAGTTGGGACATTTTTCAACAGTAGTCCAGGGATGCCTGCACAGCCTCCTTGGCACCAGTGTCTTTCCCAGAGCACAGACTTTGCCCACTTCAGCACACCTCTTATTAATGATCTGAGTCACTCCCCAAGGTTTGTCTCCTGAATGCTCACCTCTGCTATTCCCTTTGCACATCAGTCCTCAGATAAGCTGTGTGATCATGCATATATGAGTAAGAAAGACTGACCAATTGGGACCCTTCCTCCTTTCCTCCCTCTCTCCCTCCCTCCTTTCTCTTTCTTTCTTTCATCAATAAAATACTATATTTAAAAAACATAATTCCATAATTCCAAACATAATTTCTGGCACAATAGTTATTAGGATTTTTGTATATTCCTTCACATTTTGCTTTTTATTAATTCAGCTGTGTCTGTAGAGTATGGGTGCATATCTGTCTGACGTGTGCCACAGCCTAGCCAGCACAGTGCTGCCTAGTTGCAGCTCCACACCTTTTTATCCCAACAAAGGAAACATAGGAAAGCAAATAAGTGAGAGTGACTCATTCTAAACAATCTGGAATTGCCCTTATTTACCTTTTTTAATTCACGTACTTTAATATCTTATACTTAGTAACAAATTCTTCATAATCTTAACAGTGTGTCGAATACGATGGTTGATAACTCCTGCTTTATAAGGTAGGTATACCTAGCTCAAGTATGGTTGGGAAATGGAAAGGAATCTAGTTTTTCTGAAAA
Organism: Aethalodelphis obliquidens; assembly: GCF_003676395.1. Lineage (NCBI taxonomy): Eukaryota > Metazoa > Chordata > Mammalia > Artiodactyla > Delphinidae > Aethalodelphis > Aethalodelphis obliquidens. Next base: position 35,368,727 of record NW_020837958.1, read on the forward strand.
GTAAACTATTTTTTATATGTTTTAAAAAAAAAACAATATGACACGACACTGTAAGTCAATTTTCCAATGAAAATTTTAAAAAATAAAGTAGATAACCAACAAGGGCCTACTGTATAGCACAGTGAACTATACTCAGGAATATAAATGTCTAAATGTCTTGGTAAATATATCTGGATTGTAATAATATGTTTTGAATTGCATAGAACGTTTAAAGCAAAAAAAGATTTTAAAAATAACAGAAAAGAACTCATGTTCTCATAGTGCTAAGTTCTTTATCTCAAGCCATCTTTCCATGTTGTATAATAGATTTCATATCTGTTTTAATCACTGCATAACTTTTTTTTTAAACATTCAGTCCGTTTTTTAATATTTATTTTCTTCTTATTTATTTTTATTTTTCGGCTGTGTCTGGTCTTCATCATGGCACGTGGGATCTTCATTGCAGCATGAGGGATCTTTTTGGCGTGGCACGCGGGCTTCTCTCTAGTTGTGACGTGTGGGTTTTCTCTCTCTAGTTGTGGCACGTGGGCTCCAGAGCGCATGGGCTCTGTAGTTGTGGCACGCGGGCTCTAGAGCACATAGGTTCTGTAGTTTGTGGCACGCAGGCTCTCTAGTTGAGGTGCACAGGCTCAATAGTTGTGGCGCGTGGGCTTAGTTGCCCCGCAGCATGTGGGATCTTAGTTCCCCTACCAGGGATCATCCCGCGTCCCCTGCATTGGAAGGTGGATTCTTTACCAGTGGACCACCAGGGAAGTCCCATAACTTTCTGTTTTGTTGGATGTTTCGGTTTCTTTCTTTATCATCTATATGTAAAATTGCAGTCACATTTTCAAGCATATAGCTTTTTATTTTTTATTGAGATACAATCCACTAGAGGATTTTTTCCCTACATTTTAGATTATTTCTTTAGGCTAGCTTCCTAAAAGTGGAATTACTAAGACAAAGAAACTTTTTTTTTTCCTTAATATACATTGGTAATGCTGTTTAAGAAAAAAAACTTGGGGGTTTTTACTTTTTATTTTAAAACTTTAATAGGCCTTTAAAAAATAAAGTAACCAATATAAAACATGAAACAGACCCAATATGTAAGTCTTTGGCAGCAATTTTTTTTAATTGTGGTAAAATACAAATAACATAAAATTTACCATCTTAACATGTACAGTTCAGCAGTGCTAACTAAGTACATTCATATTATTGTACAGCCAATCTCCAAAAAGCAGTTTACTCTTAGAAAAGCAGATGATCCAGTAGAGTAATTTGGGCAGAATGTGAAGAAAGTGAAAAGAACATGAGAAAATTAATTCATTCTTTGGCGTAAGAAGCTAGAGAACTTTTAAATCGTCTTCAGAAGTAGGCAACTAGATTATCAAACTATTTCAATGGGCCACCAATTTAGCATTCTTTAGTTAAAATTGCAAACTCACATAGAAAAAAATCCATATGGATTAAAAATATAAATGATAAAAATACTGAAACAAAGATTGATATATGTGTCATACTGAGTGAAAAATAGTCCAAAAGTTAGAAATCAACAAAGCCTTTCATGTTTTACTGTATATATATATTTTTATTATTGGCTTTAAAAGAATACAATATTAGTAGTCGTAGGGCAGTGAGATAGTGATTTTTATATTCTTCTCAGTGTTTATCTCTGCTTTTTTTTTTCATTTTCACAATGACTATGTTTTACTTGCATAATAAGAAACAAATGTGTATGTCTATAAACTTTAATTTGTAGAGCTCTGGAACCTCAACAGCATATTACCTTTTAATTATAATTCACATCTTGGGGAGACTTAGTTTACAGTTTTAGATTAATCATGCTGTCATGCCTCATTGGTTCCTCCTTAGACCTCCAGGTTCATGGCCTCGTAAGTAGCTTATATTTGGTCCTATAAGCGCCATCAGGTTCCAGTCTACTAGTAGCCTCTTCAAGTTCTCAGAATGACAGCAAGCTAAGCCAAACCACTAGACTTTACTGAATGGCTCTTTCCAGCAATACTGACACATTAGCGAAAAATGATTGACTTTCTTGATCCACTGCAGCCCCTGCAGCTCTTTGGCCTCAACTAACTGTATATCACTAAGCATTACCCTGTTGAAAACATTGTTTTTTTACTTATAACACGTCATCTGCCTAATTCTCTCTGCATCTTCATCCACAGAACTTCAAGTTAGAATTTGCTTTAAATTGTGAGTTTGTTCCTGTTGAATTTCATGACATCCGACAAGTGAAAGCCAGTTTTAAAAAACTGATGAGAGCTTGTGTCCCAAGCACCATCCCTACTGACTCAGAAGTGACCTTCCTGAGAGCCCTGGGAGACTCTGAGTGGTTCCCACAGGTAATGTCTGGAGCAGCTTATCTTATAACTCAAGGAAAGAGAGGCCCAAGTGGGTATACAGAATTGATATTTGAGGAAAAAAATACTGTGTTCCCCACTACCTGACATTCTCCCTTGATTGTGTGCCCTCTGTAAAGGGCTTTCAGTTCCAGGGAACCATGTGATACAGGAAATGAAGGGGTAGAATTCTCCATGCCTGGGTTTTTCTCTCTGTTGTTGAAACTTGCTTGGTCTCCATAGGATGCTAAGAAGGAGATTGTTATTTTTAGATGGAAACTTCTTGATATACAACAAATTTAAACAGCATGTATTTATAGGGCTCCTGCTCTGTTACTAACAGAGTGAGGATCCAGGACAGGATGTGATTGCTAGGTGACTCCAAGGGGCTTTTCCTCTTACTTTCTCACTTTCTATTTGTCTCTGCCTGTTCTGTGTCTCTGGACTGTGGCTTCACTCCCAAGCCAGCCCAACAAAGGCACATTGGTTGCCCTGAAGCCTACCTAAGGTTTAGGAAAAACCACATATCCTTCCTTCAGCTAAGTCAAGCTTGGGATGTTTTTAATTGAACGCTTATTGAGAAATTAAGGAGAAATAGGTATGCCAGCACACCTAACCCACATTTCTTCCAAACCACAGAAAGAAAGGTGTTTATGACATGCATGTTTTAGACACTGATGCAGATATTTGGCCAAGAGCCTCTCTGCAATACAGCCTTCAGCCTTGTCTTTAGGCCCCTGGTGCTATGTCCATTATTCCTTCCCCCCTTGTAGGAGCACACAGCCCCTCTATCCCCTGTCCACATTGACCTCCAAGCCTCCCGCCTTTTTTTTTTTCCTCCTGCTTCTCTTGAGGAGGAAAAAGGGTTGTTTCCCACAGTACATTGGACTAAAAAGAAAAAAAAAAGCCAGGAAATGATATAAGTACCCAGGGCAGTGACTATTCTCAAGGGTACTTAAACTCTAGGAAAACAGCCACATATACAATTAGCTATTATATGAGGCTGTGTTAATTACTGTTAAGGCAATTCAGGATACTTTGAGTACCCATGGAAGGAGCTGATCAATACTCCCTGCTGTCCCTAAGTTATAAGCCCCAGCCCCAAAGTGTTCCTACCACTCAACCTATCCATCTATGTTTCTCCTATTCTGTGTTCTACTCCTTACTTCAAAGTGGATTCATGTCAGAAGTTAGTGACTAAAAACAATGGAAAACGTTGCCCCACTTGGGATATTGGCAGTTTAAAAGTTAACTCAGAGCACATGCTAAGCCCAAGAGAATTCAGGCCTGGTAATAGTTGTGTTATAGGAACAGTGAATGAGGACCTTCCCATTCTTGAAGAGGACATGTGCCTTGTTCCTGTGTTTAAAATAGCCTAGCTCTGGGATGAACTGAGAGAGTGACTTGGACTTATATACACTACCAAATGTAAAACAGATAGCTAGTAGGAAGCAGCTGCATAGCACAGGGAGATCAGCTCGGTGCTCTGTGACCACCTAGAGGGGTGGGATAGGGAGGGTGGGAGGGAGACGCAAGAGGGAAGAGATATGGGGATGTATGTATATGTATAGCTGATTCACTTCGTTATAAAGCAGAAACTAACACACCATTGTAAAGCAATCATACTCCAGTAAAGACGTTAAAAAAATAATTTAAAAAAATAGCCTACCTCTGTTTAAAATATGGGGGTGGGAGTGTTTTGCTTTAGTTCAGAGTTGGATTCATTCTACAAGTTATGTCAAGTAATGTTTAAAAATTTTTTAAACCAGAATGTTACACATTTAGTTTTGAAATCTATGTGCTTTGCTCACACCCTAATTGTTCATTAGGGACTTGGAGTCAGTTGTCTTGGCTTAAAAAGCTGAGCACAAATAACAGTTTTCTTCCCATTTAATACACAGTACAAATACTTTAGTATAGAATTCACATTTGATAGAAGCAATATCTTTTGTAATTTCTCTGGGGAGAGGCATTATATATATTTTGTAATATTTTTCTTTCTCCTGAGATTTTTTTGTAGGTATATTTTCTCTAATATTAGAGGTTTTTTAAATGAAAAAAAGTATACAATTCAGTACTTTTTAGTATATTTACAAAGTTGTGTAGCCGTCGGAAATAGAACTCACTATATCACATAAGAACAAATTTTAAATCTAATAACTATGTTGCGAGGGCCACATAGAGCCTCACTCTTTTCCACTGGAAAGAATTATAGCTCTTCTGCTTTGAGGGGAATCTTGTACGGTCAGTTTATTTGATTAAGTATCACTTGAACACATTGTTTTAAAATGTGTCATTGTTTAATCTTGATTTTGACAGAGAACTTTAAGTATTTAAAATTCATATGATTCTTTTGTCCAAATATTTTAATCCCTAACTTGTTTGATTATCTAAGGTTGATAGCAAGTCTGTCTGTTCTTGGTGCTCAGAAAGCACTTGGTCTAATTGTGGCCTCCTTTCTTAACTCTTAGCTTCACAGGATATTGCAGCTTGCTGTGGTTGTATCAGAAGTACTTGAGAATGGTTCCTCAGTTTTGGTGTGTTTGGAAGAAGGCTGGGACATCACTGCACAAGTAAATTATTAAAACATATTTTCAGATATTTAATTTTATATTTGTATTTTAATTCAGTTATTTTAAAATTCTGCAGATGAATCTTTTGTATAATGACTAATGTGTTTATGGACAGAGAAAGTCCTCTGTTAAACACCACCTGGTATCCATCAAAAAGCTCTGTGCCGTGAGTTTCCAGGCCCTACAGAGCCTGGAGCTCTGGCTCAGGGCATCAGGCTCCCACGCCACAGAAGCATCATGCAAGCATGACCAGCGGTGTAGGACATGGACCATCCTTCCCATGTTTTGTCAGTCCTTTCTCTGGTTCTCTGTAAGCCCCTTCTTTACTCACTCCAGAGTGAAAAGGAAAAGTACGAGTATAATCTACAGTAAAACATTAATCTACATCTGCCAAAGAGTAGATGTAGGTTTGAACTGATCCTCTGACCTTATTAATTAACCTAGGAGAAGGCCACAGTCAGCAAACTGGCCAGGCAAGGATTAAATTCTTAATTCTCCTCTGAAGGAAAATGTAGCCAAAATGAATTTGAGTCTCAGTTTTTAATGGAAAGTTTGTAGAATTAATTCACTTAGCTGTCCTGGAGCAGTTAGTGAACAAATTTGCCATCCAGGTAACTTTGCTTGTTAATTAGCTGTCATCAAAAGGAAGTGCTTTGTCTTAGAAGCAGGAATTTTTCAGGACTGAAAGTAATGAAGTATCCAACCTGCTTGTACCCTAGGTGACCTCCCTGGTTCAGTTACTCAGTGACCCCTTTTATAGGACACTTGAAGGCTTCCGGATGCTGGTCGAAAAAGAGTGGCTCTCTTTTGGTCATAAATTCAGTCAGCGGAGCAGCTTGACCCTCAGCTGTCAGGGCAGTGGTTTCACTCCAGTCTTCCTACAGTTCTTAGATTGTGTACACCAGGTAAGTAGAGCAAGCTTAAATCGACTTGATACGAGAGAAAGAAAAGACCTAGCATTTACTGAGCATTGCATTGCTGTGCCAGGTACCTTTATGTCACAGCTCTGATGGACTCAGCCGTAAGACTTGCTAAAATCTCAGCAGTAGCTTCCTGGAAATGGAAAAGAAAAAACTAGTTGGTTTCTGAAACTAGGCTAGCTGAGCTGGCTATCGAGCTGGCTCCCAAGTGAAGTGGGCAGCACTCTAAATTACCATCTAATGTAACGGAGCAAACTTGGCTTGTTCTCGAAGAAGGTTTGATCTAGTGTAGAACAGTAAAACTCTCTAGGTGTTGGCCAAGCCTGAAATCCAGCACGTGGTCTTCCCATTTGGGGAGGACCCTACTTTATGCCTGAAAATATAGGAGGTAGAGCTAAACCCCTAGAGGAAGAATCAGGGCCCGACCAGGCAAGCCTCTGAGGTTGAGAACAATGGCTCAGTTCTACTGGGTGGCATAATTAGGGCTAATCAAGAGACCAGACAGAGGGCTTCCCTGGTGGCGCAGTGGTTAAGAATCTGCCTGCCAAGGCAGGGGACACGGGTTCCATCCCTGGTCCGGGAAGATTCCACATGCCGCGGAGCAACCAAGCCCGTGCGCCACAACTACTGAAGCCCGTGCACCTAGAGCCCGTGCTCCGCAACAAGAGAAGCCACCGCAATGAGAAGCCTGCACACCGCAATGAAGAGTAGCCCCCGCTCACCGCAACTAGAGAAAGCCCACATGCAGCAACGAAGACCCAACGCAGCCAAAAATAAATAAATAAAATAAATTTATTTTTTAAAAAAGAGACCAGACAGAAACCCAGGTATATAATCCAGTCAAACCCAGTAGGAGCTGGGAGTGGGGGAGATGTGAATGCTCTGGGCTCCCTCTTACCTTCATCTCAGGCCTTGGTCAGTATTGGGCTTGAGAATTGGATGGCACTGGGTTTAAAAGTTGAAGGCATTGGCACCAGTGGCTAAAATGGCCTAGAAAAAGTAAGGTTGACACTTATAGCCTGTTTCGTCTGCACCACAACAGTGAATGGGTTCTGGCATGTCAAACATATTTGTCAGAACAGTGATCCTCTTTGAAATTGAAATACATTGGCCTCAAGTGTCTGTTGGAAAGAAAAGTAAAAATGTTTTTAGGAACCAGTATTGGAACTAGATCATCTTATGTATGGTTATGTTTTGTTTTTTATTCCATTAATCACTTGATCAGCTTTATCAATTCACTTCATAATTTTTTAAAAAATGTATTTAAAGTGTATAATTCAGTAGTTTTTAGTATATTCAGAGTTGTGCAATTACCACAAGCAATTTCTGATTATTTTATCACCCCAAAACAAACTCCATACCCATTAGCAGTGACTTTTCCATCGACCCCATCCCCTACATACACAAACACTGGAGGTTATGTTTTTGATTGCTCCCATCAGCTTCTTAAAGAAAAGACCTATTGAATAATTTTAGTTGATTTGAGTAGTATCTGGAGAAGCTGGTCACAAGGTTGAGCTTATACTTTTAAACTCTTTGCAGCAAATTATATATTTGCTTCCTGTTTGAATATTAGCTTTTTTATTCAGACATCTTTCGACAAGTACATGAGGGAGAAGTTTGAAGCCCATTGTCTCTGAAACAGAAAGCTTAACTGAGACTAAAGGGGAGGAGCAAGCATTTTTTCTCACTTCTGGATAGCTGAACGCCTACAAGTTCTTCATGAAAGCACTTCTTATCCTGCACATTGTCTTATTATGCTATGCACAGGCTATTTCCTGCCTTCATGCCTATATCCCACTACCATCTGCAGTCATCATTACTGATATTTCTTGACCGCTTACTATGCACCAGGCACTGTTCTCAGCACTATATTTTATTCCATGATTCTAAGTAATCTTTGAACCTTTTCCTGGCCCCTTCATTTGTATTCTTATGAACCGTGTACAGACTTCTTCAGTAGCATCTGTACACTAGCATCTATCTCAAATAGATAATTTGTACGTGTCTGTTGCCTTCTACTTAGACTGAGAATTCTTGGGAGAAGGGTCTATGTTATATTAACCGTCATATCCCTAATATCTAATGCAATTATAATTTTAGTCTCTGGAATGTAGTAGACCCTCAATAAATATGTATAAATGAAAATTTGAATGACCACCTGGTTCAGCCTTGTTGAGGCTCTCACCACCCTTCATCAAGACCATCTAGGGTGTCCTGAGTTGCTAATAACATCTTCTGAATGCTCAGATATGAAGCTGTTACTCTCTTTTACAAAAAACCTTTAAAGCAGACAAACAAAAACTTTCAGTGGCTCTACATTTCTTAAAGAATTACTCTTCCTCATGTCCAATTTGAATATAATAATGTCAAAATTTCACTTGAAAGGTTCTTAAGGCTCCTCACTGGATGCCTCTGTTGTCTTAATAAGTACACTCAACCAATTTTACCCCTGCATTGAAATAATATCACTCTTGGGCTTCCCTGGTGGCACAGTGGTGGAGAATCCGCCTGCCAGTGCAGGGGACATGGGTTCAATCCCTGGAAGAAGTAGTAGTCCGGGAAGATCCCACATGCCGCAGAGCAACTAAGCCCGTGCGCCACAACTACTGAGCCTGTGCTCTAGAGCCCGTGAGCCACAACTACTGAGCCCATGTGCCATAACTACTGAAGCCCTCACGCCTAGAGCCCATGCTCCACAACGAGAGAAGCCACTGCAGTGAGAAGCCCAAGCACCATACCAAAGAGTAGCCCCCACTCGCTGCAACTAGAGAAAGCCCGTGCACAGCAATGAAGACCCAACACAGCCAAAAATAAATAAATTTATAAAAAGAAAAAAAAATCACTCTTTATGCAGTTGAATACCAGATGAAGCAGTTGACTTGCTTTTAATGTCTTTGGCGTATAAAAGTGGATATCTTTAAAAATTAAAATCACAATCTTCATAATGTGGTGTTCACACTTAAAGAACATATAGGGATTAAAAAAAAACACACAGAAAAAATCAAACCAAGAGCTGGTTCTTTTAAAGGGTAAATAAAATTGACAAACCTGGCCAGGCTCACCAAGAAGAAGAGAGAGAGAACCCAAAGAGAAAAAAGAAATAAAAAAGGAGAAATCTCAACTGATATCACAGAAATACAAAAAAACATAAGAGAATTCTATGAACAATTATATGCCAACAAATTTGACAACCTAGAAGAAATGGACAACTTTATAGAAACATACAGCCCACCTAAATTGAATCAAGAAGAAATAGATAATTTGAACAGACTGATCACTAGAAATGAAACAGAATCTGTAATTTAAAAAATCTCCCTGCAAACAAAAGGCCAGGACCAGATAGCTTCACAGGCAAATTCTACCAAACATACAAAGGAGAACTCATACAGATTCTTCTCAAACTCTTCCAAAAGACTGAAGAGAAGGGAACACTCCCAAAGACATTCTGTGATGCCACCATCACCCTGATACCAAAACCAAAGATCCCACCAAAAAAGAAAATTACAGGCCAATATCTTTGATGAATATAGATGCAAAAATTCTCAACAAAATATTAGGAAACCAAATCCAACAACACATAAAAAAGATCATACACCACAACCAAGTGAGGTTCATCACACATTCACAAGGATGGTTCAACATATGCAAATCAATCAGTGTAATACACCACATTAAGAAAAGTCAAAAACCACATGATCATCTCAATGGATGCAGAAAAGGCATTTGACAAAATTCAACATCCATTCATGATAAAAACTCTTACCAAAGTGGGTACACAGGGAACATATCTCAACATAATGAAAGGTATTTATGACAAACCCACAGCCAATGTAATACTCAATGGTGAAAAGCTGAACGCCTTCCTACTAAAATCTGGAACAAGGGTGCCCACTCTCACCCCTTCTATTCAACATAGTATTGGAAGTCCTAGCACAGCAATCAGACAAGAAAAAGAAATAAAACATATTCAAATTAGATGGGAAGAGGTAAAATTGTCACCATATGTGGATGACATGATACTATATATAGAAAACCCTAAGGATTCCACACAAAAACTACTAGATCTAATAAATGAATTCAGCAAAGTAGTAGGATACAAGATTAACATTCAGAAATCAGTTGTATTTCTTTACACTAACTATGAAATAGAAAGGAATGTAAAAAAAAAAAAAAGTACCTTTTAAAATTGCACCATTTAAAATTGCACCAAAAAAAAAAAAAAAAAAACCTAGGAATAAACTTGACCAAGGAGGTGAAAGACTTTTACACTGAGAACTATAAAACATTAATAAAGGAAATTAAGGAGGGCTCAAAGAAATGGAAAGATATCCCATGCTCTTGGGTTGGAAGAATTAATATTGTTAAAATGGCAATACTACCCAAAGCAACCTACAGATTTATGCAATCCCTATCAAATTACCCATGACATTTTTCACACAACTAGAATGATCCAAAAATTTATATGGAACCATAAAAGACCCAGAATTGCCAAAGCGATTCTGAGGAAAAAAAAACAAAGCAGGAGGCATAACTGTCCCAGACTTCAGACAATACTACAAAGCTGCAGTAATCAAAACAGTGGGGAATGAGAGGACTGGCAGGTAAAGTCACCCATGTAGACTTTTTTTAATAAGAATTAAACTGAATCCATGTCAACTTTTTTTTTTTTTTTTTTTTTTTTTTTTTTTTTTTTGCCACACTGCTTTGTTTGCAGGTTCTTAGTTTCCTGACCAGGGATTGAACCCAGGCCCTTGGTAGTGAAGGCACGGATGGAGTCCTAACCACTGGACTGCCAGGGAATTCCCATGTCAACTTTTTTAAAAGAATTAAACTGAGAATAGGACACTTGTTTACAAACTTCTTTACTGATTATTTTAAGATATCATCCATAGGCATTTGAAAATATCCATATTTTTGGTTTCACATATTTTTATCCTAAAATTAACTTAAACCTTTTTTATGGCTGAAATAAAATTTTGTAACTGTCCCTTTTTCATATAATATGTTGAGGTAACATCCTCAGATTTCAAAGGGTGAAATAAAGTTTAAAGGAAGTAAGTTTAACTGCTGTTTCCACAAATGAGGGATTAAAACTCTCATAACAACTTCCCCCACAGAAAACAATTATAAAATGAGACATGGGGAAAGGAAACTTTTCAACAAATGGTATTGGAATAACTGTATATCTATATAAAAAAGTATGAACCCTGACCCTTACATCATTCACAGAAATTTACCTGAAATGGATCATAGATGTAAATGGCTAAAGGAAATTATTCAAGCAGAAAATAAATGATAAAAGAAGGAATCTTGGGATATCAGGAAGGAAAAAAGAACAACAGAAAGTAAAATATGGATAAATACAATAGACTTTTCTCCTCTTCAGTTTTCTAAATTGATGGTTGAAGCAAAAATTATAACAGTTTTTGATGTTCTCAATATATGTAGAGGAAATAGTTAAGACAATTATAAGTGGGGGAGCACAAAGGGATGTAAAGGGAAGTAAGGTTTCTACACTTCACTAAAATGTCAACACCAGTCGACAGTAACAAGATATGTAATGTAATACCCAGAACGACCACTAAAAAAGCTACATAAAGACATACACTCAAAAACACTATAGATAAATCAAAATAAAATTCTAAAAAATGTTCAGGTAATCCACAGAAGGCAGGGAAAAGAAAACAGAAAGAAAAAGAAATAGAACAAACTGAAGACAAAAAGTAAAATGACAGACTTCAGCCCTAACATACCAATAATTGCATTAAAAATGGAAATGGTCTAAATAAAACATGACGTAACAGTATGCTTTTTATAAGAAACTTGGTTCAAATATGAAAGTATTGTCATAGAAGTTGTATTTATAATAGCCAGAAATTGCAGGAGAGAGGGGACAAAATGTCCTGAAACAGGTAAATGGCTAAACAAACTGGTGCATCCATACCATGGAACACTACTCAGCAATGAAAAGGGGTGAGCTGCTGATACAAGCGACAATTTGAATGGATCTCAAGAGCATGATGTTGAGTGAAGAAAACGCAATCTCCAGTGGTCCCATACTGTATGATTCCATTTATATAACATTCTCAAAATGACAAGATTATAGAGATAGAGAATAAATTATTGGTTGTGAGAGTTTGGAGATAGTGGGGGAGGGGAATGGGTGCGACTATAAAGGAGTAGCATGAAAAACAAACCAATTGTCCATCAGCTGGTGAACAGATGAACAAATTCTGGTACATGCATGCAACAGAATACTACTCAGCAAGCAAAAGGAATGAAATGTTAATATACACAACAATATGGATGAGTCTGAAAATCATGATCAATGAAAAAAGTCAGATAAATCTCATCATAAGGGACTTCCCTGGTGGCACAGTGGTTAAGAATCTGCCTGCCAATGCAGGGGACACAGGTTCAAGCCCTGGTCCAGGAAGATCCCACATGCCATGGAGCAGCTAAGCCCATGTGCCACAACTACTGAGCCTGCGCTCTAGAGCCCGCGAGCCACAATTACTAAGCCTGAGTGCCACAACTACTGAAGCCTGTGCGCCTAGAGCCTGTGCTCCACAACAAGAGAAGCCACGGCAATGAGAAGCCCGCTCACCACAACTAGAGAAAGCCTGCACGTAGCAACGAAGACACAATGCAGCCAAAAATAAATAAATAAATTTATAAAATAAAAGAAAAAATCTCATCACAAGGAGAAATTTTTTTTTCTTTTTATTTATATGAGATGGTGGATGTTAACTAAACCTATTGTGGTCATCATTTCACAGTATATGTAATTCAAACGATCATGCTGTAGCGTTAAACCTATACAGTGATGTATGCCAATTATTTCTCAATAAAAATGGGGAAAATGGGTAAAAAAGACTACAGACTACACAATATATGATTTCATTTATAGGAAACCCTACAAAAGGCAAAATGGTAGTGGTAGAAAAACAGATCAGTGGTTGCCTGGAACCAGTGGTCAGGGGAGGGGGTCGACTTCGAAAGGACATGAGCAAACTTTATAGGATGAGGGAACTGTTCTGTATCCTCACTGTGGTGGTGGTTATACAAATGTATAACCAAATGAACAGTGACCAAAACTAATCAACCTGTAGGCTTAAAATAGGGAAATTTTAGTATATTTAAATTATACTTCACTGAATATGAAAAAAAATTTTTAATTAGTAAGTCCAACTTCTTAGTAAACTGGAGTTCTAAAAAAAAAAACCCAGCAGCTCTCTAGTTTCTCTAGAGAAAAATTTGCCATTGTGATACCCAGGAAAGTACTTATAACCCTGGCTGCCTGGTCCAGGGAAATCCCAGTTAAGTGTGCAGAGTTTTACTTTTTCTGTACTGTTTTCAGTCTCATCATTAACCCAGTTGTGCATGGTGTTCCCAAGTCCAGAACTTATCAAGTTTGGCTTTTCCAGAGAACACACCTCTAATCTCTTGCTTGCAAGAAGGTAGTCATGAGGCAGGAAAGACTACATGAGATAGGAAAGGACCCTGGAGGTCTCACCACTGCCTCTCTAGACTTAAAACTAGTTCTCATTTTTAGCCCCCCTTTTCCTCCTATATAGGACTTGGGCCTCTGAGTCCTGAGCCTTTCTGGGTTTACAGGGCAAACTGTTACCTTTTCAAATCATTTTCATCCCAGTGTAGCTTCTCATCTCCTGTCATTTTCTGCTATTCTTCCTTCTGTTTTACATCTTTCTGAATTTTCTTGGCCTGCTACTGTCTCCCCTCCCTTTCTCCCCACCTCGTTTTCAACTTTTACCTTTTAGAAATTCCTTTCCTCTAATTGAGGGAGAGTTGCTGGGGACTGAGTTTGTATGGCTGAATTTGGCTTAAGTTAAATACAGTATTAAATGTGTTAAATACCCATATTCAACTTGCAGAATTCTGCATACCTAAATATTAGAGTCAGCAAAAGAATCTACTCACAATCAGTAAGAAATTTCAGTTCTGAAACTGAAAACAAAAGTTGACTTTTAATGAAAACTCAATTATTTGTAAGTGAATGCTTCACAAACTGTAGAAAATAATATTGTTCCGGGTCTGAAGACCCCTTTAGTATGATTTCAAATCTGGTCATACTACATTAAAAAAAAATTAAAATATAAATTTTTAAAACTTTGTCTGAACCCTTCAACTTAATACTCTCACACATAATAACCTAAGTTCAGGCAAGTCATGGCAAAGTGAGTGTATGACATTAATTGCAGTATTTAAAGAATGCTTGGCTATGATAGGTGTCAGTTTTGGTGAAGTAGATTATTTTGTGCTGAAAAGGGACAATTTATTCATTCAAAAACAGAAGACTGTAGTTAACAAATAGAGCTTTTGATTCTTGCTGACTTAATTATAAGGTAGCGTTTCATCATCTCCTACATAGTGGTTTTAGGCATTAGAAAATGCCTTCTTCGAATACCTTTCAAGTGAACACTAATGCTCTACATGACTCTGGCTTTTGCCAGACAGTTCGAATTAGTGCTATCCTCAGTCTCTCAGGAGCACAAAACAGAGCCAAGCCTCAACAACATTTTTAAAAATAAGTGCAAAATTATGCAGCAGCTAGCAAAACTTCCCCAGGTGGAATGTGTTCCCTGCTTATTAACCTTTTCTAACATGCCGAATGCCAAAAGGCAGTCCATGGACGTATGCCTAGACTTGCCCATTAGTACTAATAGAGTTACAAAGAAAACAGATGAAGCGCTGATCTCAAATTAGAACTGCCTCATCATATAAAAAGCCATTGTTTGTGCCAGTGTATCCAGGTGTCAGATGAATTATAAATGCTAGATCACAGTTTCATAATAGCAACATCTGGCAGATTTTTTGTTGCTTCTAAAAGAAATTGGCTTAGCTCAAATGATATCATTACAGGATGCTTCCTTTTCTTAAAATAGTTGAACCAAATTCAGAAGGAAAATACATCCAAATACAAAACAAAAATTTTTTTTACCTAAAATTTCTTTTTAAAATATAATACTAAGGGAAAAGATATGTATAATATGAATGAAAGCATGACGTATATGAAAAGCATCTCCTTTATTCCAGCATTAGAGTAAATCTTTGAGTGCGTCTTAGAACTTTCTCATTATTTGCTACTTTGAGAAAAGCAAGTAACCGTTATAACTTTGCCTTTGAAGTTTATTCAAATTGTAAATTGACTCACTCTGGTCTGGCTTTGTGGTATGATTCTCCCTACAGTTACCATATGCCAGCACTATGCTAGGTCCTATTCCAAAGAGAAAACCTATTTGCCTTTTAAAGATATGAGCTTTCCCTGTGAGTGCATGTGTGAGGAGCTAAGTCGCCCTCACATAGGTCTATTACTCTAAAATTTATCCATGCATATTGGCAAAATAACTGCAGTTAATTGATTCATGGTGTATTCAAGAGTTTCTGGTGTCTGCCTGCTTCCCAGTCAACTGAAAATTGGCAAAAGTTGACACACTCCAAGCTGATTTATAACAAAGCAACTTCACATTAAAGCTTTTAATATTTGAGCCCATAAAGTAAGTCTGAGTTTGCCTATCAGTCTCATTTACTAATTTTTGATCTTTAACAAATTATTCAGCCTCTCTGTGCTTCAATTTCTTTATATATGTATATATAGCAGAAGGATTAAAAATCTTATGTGAAGTGATTGGCACAGTACAGAAGGTATACAATTAATGTTTATTAAATCTTAATCTGTGAAATAACAAAAACTAGTGTTAGCTACCTATTTTTCTAGGGTGTGTCTAACATACCCATAATTTTTAAAATGTTGATACCATTAAATATAGGGTCTCTTGTAGCTTAATATTTCTAATTCCTGAAAGCAAAATCCAGTTTTAACTTATTATATTTTATTCCCAAAATGTTGATCTCTCCTGGGATTTGAGTCATAGCTCACTTTTATGGGCCTTTAAATTTTACAAAGTACTTAATGGCATATGGGCAAAAAATAAGACCCTATAAATTCATATTTCTCCAAATTCCATTTCAGATTCTCTTCCTATAAATAAGTGAAATTGGCAGATTTTACTCCATAATGGAAAACAAAACCAAAATGCCTCAAACAGCTTAGTCTTAGTATTTTAAATCTGTATATTTTTTCTCTTCATCAAGATAAATGCAAAATTATTTTGAACAACAGAATCCAGATGATGACTGAAAGAGGCCTAAAACTCTGTTCATCAGCATATTTGGGGAAATGCTCACATAGAATTAATTTATAGGCTGAGATGCCTGTCATTCCCAATTCTACATAATACAATAAGGCTAAATTTATTTGAAACAGACTTGCCTTTAGGCCCCCCAGATCTTGTGGCCAAGAAGAAAACTAATGAAACCAAAAGCTTTTGTTTGAAAAGATCAATAAAATTAATAAACCTCTAGCCAGACTGATCAAAGAAAAGACACAAATTACCAATATTAGAAATGAGAACGATAACATCCCTACAGATTCTACAGATATTAAAAGGACCATAAGGGAATATTGTGAACAATTTTGCATCAATAAAATTAAAAATTTAGTTGAAATGGACAAATGCCTTGAAAGACACAAACTACCCCACTCACTCAAGAAGAAATACATAACTTGAATACGCTTATGTCTATTAAGGAAATTGAAATTGTAGTTAAAATCTTTCCACACTGAAAACTTCAGGCCTAGGTGGCTTCACTGGTAAATTCTACCAAGTATTTAAGGAAGAAATAATAGCAGTTCTACAAAAACTCTTAACAGAAAATTTAAGCAAAGGGAGTACTTCCCAACTCAGTCTATGAGGCCAGCATTACCCAAGTCTGACAAAGACAGGGAAAGAAAACTATAGATCAGTATCCCTGATGATCATAGATTCAAATTTTCTAAACAAAATTTCAGCAAATCAAATTCAACAATATATTTAAAAGGTAATATACCATGGTCAAATGGGGTTTATTCCAGGAATGCACAGTCAGTTTCACATTTGAAATCAATCAGTGTAACTCACCATATTAAGGAACTTTAAAAAAACCATACATCATCTCAATAGATGCAGAAAAAGCATTTGACAAAATACAATATCCATTCCTTGTGAAAATTCTCAGGAATCTTCTCAAACTAAAAATAGTATCTATTAAAAAAAAAGTACAGCTAACATCATACTTAATAGTGAAAGACTGAACACTTTCCTCCTAAGATCAGGAACAAGATGTGAATGCCTGCTTCACCACCTCTATTCAACATTGTACTAAAGGTCATAGCCATGCAATAAGGCAAGAAAATGGTAATAATAAAGACATTCATGGGACTTCCCTGGTGGTCCAGTGGGTAAGACTCCATGATCGCAATGCAGGGGGCGCAGGTTTCATTCCTGGTCGGGGAACTAGATCTCACATGCCGCAGCTAAGAGTCTGCGTGCCACAACTAAGAAGTCCGCATGCCACAACTAAGAGTCCACATGCCACAATGAAGATCCCTCGTGCCACGACTAAGACCTGGCACAGCCAAAATAAATTTTTTTTAAATTAAATTGAACATTTGGGGAAAAAAATTAAATGATTTTAAAAAGACATCCACGCTAGAAAGGGAAAAGTAAAACTATCTTTATTCACAAATAACATGATGGTCCATGGAATCTATCCCCGCCCCCCCCCCCCATAAAAGAAAAAAAGCTACTAGAATAAATGAGTTTAGCAAGGCTGCAGAATACATGCTCAGTATACAAAAATCAATACTGGCAATAAACCATTGGAAAACTGAAACTTAAAAATCATTACCATTTACAGCAGTATCAAAAAACATGAAAGAAATCTAGCAAAATACATTAAAGACCTGGACTCTGAAACTATAAAACATTACTAAGAGAAATTAAAGACCTAAATAAATCAAGAAATACCTGTTGTTCATGGATCAGAAAACTCAATGTCGTTAAGACGTCAGTCTCCCCAAATTAATCTAAAGATTCAGTGTAATCACAATAAAACTCCTAGGAGGCTATTTTGTAGAAATTGGCAAACTTATTCTAAAATCCATATGGAAATGCAAAGGATCTAGAATAGCCAAAACAACTTTGAAAAAGAACAAAAGTGGAGGACTAGCACTATCTGATATTATTATAAAAGTATAATAATCAAGACAGTGTGGTAATTGGTACAAAGATAGACAAACAGATCAATGGAATACTGTCCAGAAATAGTTCCATACATATATATGGACAACGGATTTTTGACAAAGATGCAAAAGTAATAGGTAGAAATACGATGTTACTTATTTGTGGAATCTAAAATATGATACAAATAACATTTACAAAGCAAAAACGGACTCACAGACCTAGAAAACAAATTTATGGTTACCAAAGGGTAAACGGGGTGGGGAGGGATAAATTAAGAGTTTGGGATTAGCAGATACAAACTACTACATTTAAAATAGATAAAAAGCAAGGTCCTACTATATATATAGCACAGGGAACTGTATTCAATGTCCTGTAATAAACCATTATATATATATATATATATATATATATAACTGAACCACTTTGCCATACACCAGAAACTAATACAACATTGAAAATCAGCTATATTTCAATTAAAAATTTTTAATGAAAAAAATTTAAAGCAATAGGTAGAGAAAGACTAGTCTTTTCAACAAATGGTACCAGACAATTGGATTTCCAGATGCAAAAAAAAAATTAACTTTGACCCATACCTTGCATCAATATAAAAATTAATTCAAAAGGGATCATAGATCTTAAATGTAAGATCTACTATAAAACTTCTAGAAGAAAACATAGGAAGAAATCCTTGTGATCTTGGGTTATTAGACAAGGATATCTTAGATTCAACACCAAAAGCATCATCCATAAAAGAAAAAATTGATAAATTAGACTTTGTCAAAATTAAAACCTTTTGTTCTTCAAAAATCACTGTTACAAAAATGAAAAGACAAATCACAGAGTGGGAGAAAACATTTGCAAATCATGTCTGCTGGAGGACTCGTATCAAGAATATATAAAGAATTCGCAAAACAATATATAAGAAACAACCAACCTATTTTTTTTAATGGCAAAACATTTATACTGACCATCAAAGATATATAGGTGAAAAATTAGCACATGAAGATACTTGATATCATTTATCATTAGGAAATGCAACTTAAAATCAAAATAAGATATTACTAAATACCTATTTTCATGACTAAAATTTTAAAACTGACTACCCCAAGTGTTAGCAAGGATGTGGAAGAACTGGAACTTTCTAACACTGCTGGTGGGAATATAAAATTATACCATTGTTTGAGAAAACAGTTCTTAAAAATTTAAACATACCTACCTACCAGGTGATTCAGCATTCCATTCCTAGGCAGTTACACAAGAGAAATGAAGTCCTTATGCCCATAAAAGGACTCATACATAACTGTTCACAACAACATTATATGTAATAACCAAAAATCTAGAAGCAACCCAATGTCCATCCACAGGTGAATGAATAAACAAATTGTGGTATATCCATGCAGTAGAATACTATTTAGCTGTAGAAAGGAATTTAGTACTGCTAACCCAACAACATGGATGCATCTCAAATAATTATGCTTAGTGAAAGAAGGCATACAAAAAAAGAGTACAGGGCTTCCCTGGTGGCGCAGTCATTGAGCGTCCGCCTGCCGATGCAGGGGACACAGGTTCATGCCCCAGTCTGGGAAGATCCCACATGCGGCGGAGCGGCTAGGCCCGTGAGCCATGGCCACTGAGCCTGCGCGTCCGGAGCCTGTGCTCCGCAACGGGAGAGACCACAACAGTGAGAGGCCCGCGTACCGAAAAAAAAAAAAAAAGAGTACATACTTATGATTCCATTTATATAAAGTTCTAGTAAATGCAAATTAATCTGTAATGACAAAAAGCAAATCAGTCATTGCTTGCAGAGGAGGGTGCAGGAAGATGCAAAAGGAGCACAAGGAAACTTTTGGGAGTTATGGATGATATGTTCACTATGTCGATTGTGGTGATGATTTCACGGATGTGTGGAGACGTCAGAAGGTATCAAATTGTACACTTTAAATATATGCAGCTTATTGTATGTCAGTTATACCTCATTAAAGTTGTTTAAAAAAAAATCCTGCGGCTAACAAACCTCTAAACTCTCATGCATTCCCTGTAATTAGTTCTTAGAGGCAGTCTCTTTGGCCTGATCCCATTTCATCTATTAAAACAGTACTTAACAGAAGGAGAAGGAAGCACGTGGATTGTGCCTTGTGGAGACCACTGTGGGGGGATACAGCAGAAGAGGCCAGGTGTCCCATTGACGAGGAAAAAAAGCCAATTAACTGGAAAAATTGAGTCCCTGGGATGTAGGACTAAATGGTGGAGAAAGCACCAGATTTTGTCTTGTGAATACAATCAGGTCTTTGTTTCTCATTATGGTAAAAAGACATTTCAGAAAATCCCTTGTATTTCTTAATGTCGGATTCCAAATGTGGTTATCTAGGCATTAATCAACCCAGCATTTGACTCAGGTCAATTTGATTTTTTTTTTCATTGAAGAAATTTTCATGCTTGTTGCTTAAACTGTTGCTACACAGTAAAAAAAAAAAAAAAAAAAAAAAAAAAAAAAATTGTTCAGCATCTTCTCTTCCACTTCCAACAGACCTGATAACTAACTCCAGTATGAGGACAGACTGTTTTTTTTCCCCAAGCAGTTAGCAACTGCAGGTGCCATTGTGGCACACAGATGCAGACACTGCTGCCCCCAAGCTCTCACACCTTAATGTTTTCTAAGCACCAATTCCAATTCAAGCAAGGCTGGTGCCAGCGGCCTTGGAGAAGTGTTAGCTTTTCTAACGTAATTGTGGAGTGCAGGGTTTGTGGTGAGCCCAGTCACTCAGTACAGTGGGCTATGAAAGCATTTTTCCACTTGTAGAGGAGTGCTTCTAGTCCTAGCATCTGATCTCCCTGAAATGCCTGTAAGTTCAACTTAAGGTCGTATTCGTCATCATTTCCATTCTACTTTACCTCAGAAGTGGGTCATGAAAATTATATTCCTAAGCGCATTAAATATCAGAATAATCAAGGAAAGATACAGTTATGTGTGAGGCAAGTGGTTTTTATGGAGAACAGTCATTGAGAGAAATGTTTTGTTATTCTGGAGCTTTGTTTAATAAGTTTTTAAAAGAGTTTTTTGAACTGTCATGGACTGGGTCAGTGGAAATAGCCCTGAACTCTTCTTCCCCTGGACACAGTGAGCCAAGGGTCTGGCCTGTGATTACCAAGGTTTATTCCAGGGGCTGTTGGGGCAAAGTTGTTCTTGGAGCTCACCCTGCCCAAGTACATTGCAGATTCTCCTCCCTGAGATTCTCAGATTGGTAGAGAACCAAGTTCTATCCTCTTGGACCTGTCTCCTTCTTCTGTCACACCACCCACAATCCAGGTCACCCCCCTCCATCATGTGTGCACCAGCCCCTTGAGGTGGTGCTACTGATTCTGAACCAGGAACCCAGGCTAAAGAGTTTAAGTTCTAAAACGTAGCATATGGCGCACAACCTCGCTATTCAGAGCCACATCCCAGTTGTCTCAGGGAAAGTGTTCCTGTCCTGGGGAGACCAGAACCAACTGGAAGGGCAGTGGCTTAGGTCAAGAAAGCAGGTCCACAGTACACAAGCCCATTGCTTAAGAGTCAAACTCTGTTTTAATACATCTTCTTAACATCCATTTTATGTTGTATTACTTATAATCTAAAATTTTAGTTCAATGTAAAAGCCAGAAAAAATGTTATAGGAAAAAAAACCTTTAATCATCACAGAAAACTAGGTTTCTAATCAAATGATAAACATTGATAAAATCACTGATATCCAGATCATGACTTTAAATTCCCACTGATCTGTTGGGTAATCAACATATTGCACACATGTCTGCTCTGTTTGGCTGACCAAGTGTTGGTCTACATTGCCAAATTAAAACATGGAGAGGAAAGCTGGCTTTTAGACAGCCTGCCTCCAGTATTCATTTGAAACAGCTTTTAAGTAAATACAATTATGATTGGAACTTATCTCAACCAAGCAAAATTCTCTAACTGGTCATGAGAGAGTGAGCAATCCAAAGGTGAGATTGCTGGGTGGACTGGAGAGCATCACAAGGTCATCAGCCTATCTTCTGCCACATGAGATGGCTCCATGGAGTCTGCGTACAGGTTGCCTAGAGCATGCTATAGCTCAGTGACCGTTCCGGACTCTGCCTTCCTCCCACCCTCCCATGTCATTCCCTCATCCTTATTCCTCTCCCAGTGACCTCACTAAGTTACTGATGGAAAATTAATGTTAAAAGGCATAAGCTCCTCCCCCTTCCCTTGGCACTTGAACATACCTTTCTTTTTATCTACTCTTCTGTCCCTCCTCATTTTTAAGGCTGTTCCCTGTTTCTGGACCCTTAGCCTCATTCATTCTTGCTTTCCCAGGGCCTTACTCTCTTAGTTATCAGCTCTTTCTCCACAGTTTATTCTATCTCTGTTGGCTCCTTCTACATTGCCCTACATTTCCCGACATTTCTTTTGTCGGGAAAACGTCTCTTGCTGTCGCCCCAAACCACCACCTTCTCTTCTCATTCCTGTCACTGCCAAACTTCTGTAAGCATAATTTTTCTTACTGTATTACACACTATTACACCACAAATGCCTAGAAAGCAAGAACCACAACTTATGATAATTTGCATATCAAGTATCTAGCACAGTATAAAGTAGTGAAGGAGGCACAGCCCGAGGAGCCTAGCAAGCCAGGGTTCAAATCTGGGCTCACTAGTTGCTGTGAATGACCTTGGGTAAATTATTTAATCTTGCTCATCTTCAGCTTCCTCATTTGTAAAGTGGGGGAGGGGAGGGTAATAATTCTCATCTTCACAGGATCTGAATAGACATTTTTCCAAAGACATACAAACGGCCAAAGGTACATGAAAAAGTGTTCATCACTCACTAATCATCAGGAAAGTACAAATCGAAACCACAATGAGACATCACTTCACACCTGTTAGAATAGCTGTTATCAAAAAGACAAGAGGTGACAAATGTTGGTGAGGATGTGGAGAAAAGGGAACCCTTGTTGGGAATGTAAATTGGTGCAGCCACTATGGAAAACAATATGGAGGTCCCTCAGAAAGTTCAAAATAGAGCTACCGTATGACCCAGCAGTCCCACTTCCGGATATATTAGAGGGAATGAAGTCATTATTTCAAAGAGATATCTGTACTTCCACATTCATTGCAGCATTATTCACGATAGCCAAGAAGTGGAAATAATGTAAGTATCCATCTATAGATGCATGGATAAAGAAAATGTTATATATATAAACATGAGAAATTCATTCAGTCATGAGAAAAAAGGAAATCCTGCCACTTGCAGCAATGTGGATGGAATCTGAGGGCATTATGCTAAGTGAAATAAGTCAGAGAAAGATAAATACTGTATGATCTCACTTATAGGTAGAATCTAAAAAAGCCTTACTCATAGGAACACAGTAGAACGTTGGTTACCAGGGGCTGGGGGCGGGGGGATGGAGAGATGTTTGTCTTCCAGGTATAAGAGGAGTAAGTTCTGGAGATCCAGTGTACACCATGGCGACTATAGTTAACAAATACTGTATTCTATACTTGAAAGTTGCTAAGAGAATAGATCTTAAATGTTCTCACCACCACCAAAAAAAAGGTAATTGTATGAGGTTATGGAGGTGTTAACTAACCCTCTTGTGATAATCATTTCGCAATAGATATGTGTATTAAATCATCACATTGTACACCTTAAACTTACACAATGTTATATGTCAGTTATATCTCAATAAAGCCGGAAAAAAAGAATGCCTATCTTGCAGTGTTGTTATGGAGATTATATGAGATTACATTTATAAAAAAAAACCCCTAGCATGGTGTCTGTCAAAAGGCTGGTTCCTTTCCGACTTCCACTCATGGTAGGGATTCAGTTGACTGAGTGACCAAATGGTCTCCTGCATATTTCAGGTCAGCACTCAGTGGCATGGCATCCACTTTTTGTTCCATTTGATTCTTATTCTTTTCTTTGCCTTGTGTGTTTCAGGTTCACAACCAGTATCCAACTGAGTTTGAATTCAATCCCTATTACTTAAAGTTCTTGGCTTTCCACTATGTGTCTAATCGCTTTAAAACATTTCTCCTGGATTCAGACTATGAAAGATTAGAGCACGGTACGTGTTTGCATGCCCTTGTTCCATCTTTCTTGTTAGTTTTATGTGTTTTTAATTAAAGACACTAATAAAATAACCACCCCCGAGTGTGGCAAGGCCACTTTAAGGTTTTACTCTACAAACTACGAAAGTAGAATGGACATGAGTGAGTGAGATTATGTGCTGTGTTAGCTCTTAGGGGCTCCAAGTGGTCATCATGTAGCACCTTTGAAAAGTTAAATCTGCTTATTACTATTTTATTATCTCCAAGCAGTATCACTGTTAGTGGAGAAACACTTGATTCATAGTTTTTCCATCCCTGGTACACTCTGGTAGGTAAGCTGCCTGCCCCTGGAAGCAGTCTGTATAGCAGTTACAGCCATGGGCTCTGGAGCAAACAGAATAGTTAAATTTCAACACTGCCAGTTACCAGCCAAGTACTTTGGACAGGTTAGGTACCTCTCTGAGTTTCCTCATCTTTAAAATGAGGATAATAATATCACCCACCCCTTTGGGCCAGGATGATCCCATTAGGAAATATTTGTAAATTTCTTAGCACAGTTGCTAGCACAAAGAACTCAACAAATTTTAGACATCACCATTGTTATTATAATTTTTAATAGCAGTAATAGTTGTAAAGAGTAGATTCTCAAAAGCCAGTCAGCCCCTGTGAAAACGTTTCCCCAAGGGGACTTCTACATTCTTACTTTTGCTGTTTTTATAGTTGGGGGGAAAGGGGGATACACATGAGTATTTTTGTTAAGAAGACAAGTAAATAAAGAAAATCAGTATATTATATTGACTATTTTCAGTATATTATATATACCTGAATATTCATAAAGAAGACTCTCTTAATGGCTGAAAATATTTACTAATGTTCTCAGTTTAAAATATGAAAGCAAAGAAATACTGCTTTTCAGTGCATGCTATTAAAATTATCTAGCATGATATTTCATACATTTGGTAAAGGAGACAGCACTGATGAGACCATTTCCTTTCCTGTTTGTACTTCCAGACCTCTGTTGACTCATAAAATTGTCATTCCACACATCATAATCAGAAACCTTAATTTTTTAAGCACCCGTGTGTTGGGAAGACATTAAGTAGAGCTGGTTACAGTGGACATTAGAGTCACTTGGAGAACTTTTTTAAATGACTGATGTCTGGGGCCCATCCTCAGAGATTCTGATTTAATGGGTCTGAGGTGAGACCTAGGCACTGGGATTTTTTTAAGCCCTTTTTTTTTAAATGAGTGGCCAGGGTTGAGAACTACTCTTCTGCACTCTACAGTTGAAAGGTAGAGAAGAAACATTAATTAGTCTTGGGGGCCCCTCATATTATAGGATTTTGTGCAGCCTTGGGTATGAGACCCTCTTTTATGATAAATAAAATGCTTGTTGACTTTTGCCTGAATCTTTTCATTCAAAGCAAGACAGCACTGCTACGAGAGGCACCCTTCCTGGCCTTTTAAAGAAATACCTCCTGCCTCACCCTAACACATCTTCCTCTCTATTAAAAATAAAGTGGGCTCATGTGAGTAACAGATTGACTGTTTGAAAGGTACAAATATAGTACCTGAAGTGCCCCCCCCCCCCAACAAATTCAGCTTTTGTGTTTAAGTCATCCAAGGATACGGACCGCATCCTTCTGACATCCAAAGTCTCCATGACCATGATTTGTGGTATATATAAACTACCAAAGAAAACACTTTAAATAGCTTCATAATAAACAGCCAACAACTTTAAAAAGAAACATAAAATTATGTTTTTAACTGAGTTTCATCAAATCATTTTCCTTCCATTTTCTCTTGAAAAATGTGTAGAATGTCTCCTGGCATGGACCTCTATGAATCTAGATATAGACGCGGGATGTCGATTGGAAGGGAGTCATGCTGTCCTGCTAAATGCTTGGGAAAACTTTATCCCAGGTTTTTCTTCCATTTGGATTTGTTTCCATATAGCTATGAAGTCCATTCCTATCTTTAGCTTTGCAGTCATTTTCTAAGGCTTCTGCACGTGCGCTGCTGTTTCTAGAGCCGTGTGAAATATTCCATTTTTCATCTGCTACATGCATCATATTTTTAGGCAAACTGTTGATTTATCTGACTTCTGATTTGCTGGTTTTTGTTTTTTTTTTTTTTTGACGGGATCTACAGGAACTTTATTTGATGATAAAGGAGACAAGCGTGCCAAAAGAGGAATTTGTATTTGGGAGTGTATCGATAGAATGCACAAGAGGAGTCCCATTTTCTTTAATTATTTATATTCACCAGTGGAAACAGAGGTACAGAAAGAAAGCATTTATGTTTCATTTTTGGAATATTTTGTGTTAAAATTTTCCTTACTTTTTGAGCATATATAAGCTGTTTAAGTGTTTTATAAACATTCGACTAGGTTTCATACCAGAAGCTATTTAAAAGTTGATACACTATGGGTTTACGTTATGATGGAATGGAGACGGATACCAAATTCTTGACCACAAAAATTAGGAGCTGGCCCCCCAACCATAGAAAGGATAACTTCAAGAAAGTCAGAGCAAGTCAACTTTCCCTGGGAAGAAAGAACAAACAAAACTTGAAACCTTAGCAGGCCGTGTAAGCAGAAAAGATTTCCCTAAGTCCATTTGTACCAAAGCCATGGAAGAACCCCTGTGAGAAGCAGGGATGTTTGGAGCCCAGCCCAAGAAGGATGACCTCTCAGGGACAGCCATCCTCTGCCATGCATGTCTGCATGAAATAGGCTCTGCAGTGGAGTAGACCACCTTACTCAGGAGCAAGGAAGGCCTGGCCCTGGGCCCCATGCAATAGGACCTCACCCTGGCCTTTCTCCAGATGCACCCTTCTCAGAGGTGAGGTGTATGAGAAACCAAGGGTGCATGCTTGGATGCCTCTCCTTCATCTAGACCATGCTCTGGCACTTCAAGATTCCTTGCCCAGATTCCAGTTAGTCACCAGACCACTTCCCCAAGCCAGTGAATGTATCCCTAAGCTAAAAGGGCAGCTAAGGAGTAGCTGTTTGGACAGGGAGTAGACAAGAGTTTAGCTGCATGGGCTGGGGTATATACACATGTTCATAAGAGACCCTCAGAATATAGGACAGAGCTGGGTCAAGAGGAGCAGGGCTTTAGGCCAAGAACTGGGAGCTGGGACCAGCTTTCCCAGTGCCGCCACTTCCTGGTGTAGAATTCCCAGAAGTCCAAGAATTCTCAATTGGAGCCTGGCCTTCTAGGTCATTAGGAAGTTATATTTGTCAAGGTAGGAGCATAGAACATATTTTATCTAATAGTTATGTTGATGTATAATGTTTAAATATATAGATATATGGTATTTGAACCTCTATTCATACTTTTTCCCTGGACCCTGCAATGTTAGGGGCTGGCCTGCCAGTAAGCTTGGGGCACTTTGGGGTCAAGATGAAACTATATTTCAGAATTTTCTTTATACAGGCCCTGAAGCCCAATGTAAACGTTTCCAGCCTCAAGAAGTGGGATTACTATGTAGAGGAGACCCTTTCCACAGGGCCTTCATATGACTGGACAATGCTGACCCCTAAGCAGTTCCCCTCCGAAGACTCTGAACTGACCAGAGGAGCTGGGCCCCAGAGCCAGAGGAGAACAGTGTGGCCATGCTATGATGATGTCAGCTGTGCTCAGCCCGACGCTCTCACCAGCCTTGTCAGTGTAAGTCAGCCGTGTGTAGACACACTCTTGGGGCACCAGGGGACCTGGAGGCACATGAGGCCTCAGGAACTGAGCTTAGTTAAGACTGGTTCACCAGCTCCTGGACATAGCTCTCCTTACTTTGGGTTAGCACTATAGCCAGCACTACAGGAGTATAAGGACACCAGATTTGCTCCCATGGATCAGCGGGGAACCAGGCTCAGGTACTGGCAAAGAGTCTCAGTAAAAATGAGCTTTTCAGCGTTAGAAGGAAGCATTCGAGCAAATGGAGCCGTTTGCAGCTTCGCAGCTGTTTCAGCTGGCCAAGCAGCCTGAGTCAGGCCTGGGTTATGGCTTTTGTGGGTGCCTTACTTCCTCTGGTCAGAAGTGTGGGTAGCTGATGGCCTGATGGGAGCACTGCCAACCATCTTCTACAAGGAATATTCTGGAGTGAAGCCACCCTGGCAGTAGCTACCCTGATGAGAACAGCAGCCCTGAGGAAAGGGTTTGAGCCCAGATACGGGCCAAACAGTTCCTGAAGAGTCTTCTCCGTCCAGTTTCCTGACCAGGACGAGCGTGCTTCAGTGAAAACACGGTCACAGAGGCTGCCGCTCTGCTCTCCAGCTTCCCTGTCTGAAGGAAACTCCATTCCGTGGGCATTTCTTGGTTCATTTTTTCTACATCTGGTTTGAATCATCAGAGTTGAGGGGTTCCTCTGTCAAGGACAGACTTCTCATATACCTCAGCTATTACAGTTTGGACACCGGCCCAGTGCTTGACCTTTTGCTGTGGCCATCAGATGTCCTATGGGCTGGCCAAGGGTGAAGGTGTTGGGGATATTTATTTCATCTATTTAAGCCATCTGTACGAAAAGGCCCGGTTACAGGTCCTAATAAATCACCTTTGCCACAATGCATCGCACCAGCTAGAGCTCCCACCTCTGTTCCTGGCTTGGGAGGCTTCTGAGGCCCCATGCTTACCGTGGTTTTTCACTGCCCTCTGGCCATGCTGTTCATCTAGTACAGAGTGGGTGTGGCTCTGGGGAACATCCTGATTTCTATGAAATACTTATCTGTCAGAAAACTCCTTTTAATTACTTTGCA
Organism: Aethalodelphis obliquidens; assembly: GCF_003676395.1. Classification (NCBI taxonomy): domain Eukaryota; kingdom Metazoa; phylum Chordata; class Mammalia; order Artiodactyla; family Delphinidae; genus Aethalodelphis; species Aethalodelphis obliquidens. The sequence goes on from NW_020837958.1 coordinate 35,397,467, forward strand.
GGAAATTGAAAGACTGGAGCATAAATTGAACCAAACAGCTGAGAAGTGGCAGCAGCTATGGGAACGGGTAACTGTGGACCTTAAAGAAGAGCCCAGAGCAGACCGTGTGAGTTGGCAAAACCCTTTGAAGAGCTACTTCTGAGCTTCTGGAGGGCGCTAGGTCAGGTGGGGCCTCTGCCGCGGGTAATTCAGGAGGTTTATGGCCAAAGGGAGGGTCATGCCCTGAGGGTCCAGGGCAGAAAGCTCCAGGTGACTGGGTACTTCCTGAGTGCCTCACTTTACCACAGTGACATAACACTTATGTTCCAGGGCCCTGTATCCAGGGGAAATTACTCCTGGTGTAGCGCCTCTGTGGTTTCAGCTGATCTTCTACCACATGAGGGAGGAAGGGAATGCCAAGACCTTATCCGCGCCAGAGAAAGAATCAGAGAAAATGAAATGTTTCAAATGAGCAAAATATGCTGCTTTCCGTTGTTCACACCCCCTTTTTGTTTCTGAATTAAGAAACATTTATCGTAAAAATATTTTTAAACCAAATACTCCTGTTTTCTGCTTCTCACAGCCCCTTCACCTGTAGTATGTGGAAGGGCTGTGCTGAGCACCACCCACACTTTGCATTCTGTTAACCCAGGGAGGGAGTGGCGTCTCAGCTCAGGCACGCTGGGACAGGCTCAGATCACACAGCTGATATGTGGGGCGGCCACCAGTCAAACCCACATCAGATTGACTCCAAGGGCAACAGAAGGGAAGTTAGGACAGATGAGTGTTCTGAAGAGCACTTCAGGAAAGGAGAGGTCGGCAGGGTCAGATGTCACAGAGGAGTCAAGGAGAAGGGAGTGTAGAAGGAAGCCTCCAATGTGGTAGGAAGGGGTCCTTGGGGTGCCTTCTCCTGCCTTCAGATGGCAACTCAGGAGCTGTTATCAGACAGGCCACAGGTAGGTGGTGTCTTACTGCTTTTTTTCTCAGAAGAATAAAATAGTTTCTTAATTTTTTTTCTGATTATGAAAGTGAGATATGTGTATTCCTTTAAATAAGACAATATACAGAAAGTTATGAAATAGACAGAAATCACCCAAAATTTATAACCTAGAAATAAACCATTATGCCATCAAACTTGTTTTATAATTCTAAACACACATATAAAAGGGATTTACTATACATGCAGTTTTAAAAACCTGCATTTTTTTTTTACTTAATATGTGGCGTACATGGCCTTCAGTTTGTGCCTGTTATGTAAATCAGCATCATTTTTAATGGCTGTCTAGAAGTCCATTGTATGGAAATACCTTTTTTTTTTTAAGCAGTTGCATAATGATAGACATTTAGGTGGTTTCTAGTTTTCTGCTAGTTTCCTAAAAAACTCCAGGATAAACATCTTTTTATATATATTTTACATATACATATATATGGTCCAGTTTTTTCCTTGAGGTAAATTTTTAGAAGTGAAATTATCGGATCAGTTGCTTAAAGTCTTTGGAAAGCTTTCCTAGCTCCTGTTCTGTCTTTTTCAGCCCCAGAGACACCCTTTGGGCTCCCCAGGAATTGTGTCTACCAACCTCCCTTCCTATCAGAAGAGGTCTCTGCTGCATCTCCCAGACAGCAGCATGGGGGAGGAACAGAACGCCAGCATCTCCCCATCCAACGGAGTGGACCGGAGAGCAGCCACGCTGTACAGCCAGTACACGTCCAAGAATGATGAAAACAGGTTGACGTTGCTAAGCCCTCCCGGGTGTACTGAAAAAGCTCTCCCCACCCAGCCCTCGGCCACACCGCAGGCCCTTAATAAGCTAGGCCCTGTGCCGTGCCGCCTTCTGTAAACTTAAAATGGATCCGCTTTAATCCTTTGTCTCTGTTTTAAATGCGTTAGATGGTTCTTGGAAGAGGAAAAGTCAAAATTACAACTAAAATAATGCCAAGAGGTTGTAGTTATTTGTGGCGGGTCCTGATTGCTATTGTCTCATGTCTGCCAGATCTCTTGAGGGAATATGTGTTAGTGAGCACGTTTTCAGGGGCAGACTTCAGCAATCCAGCGCACGCTAGCTCAAGCAGAGAGGAATTTACTCACATAAATTGGGAAGGCCAAGGATGTGCCAGTTTCTTACACAGCATCTTCAGGCTTCTGTTGTTTGCCAGCTCTGCTTTCTCCCATGGGCTGCATCTACCCCAACATGGTATAAAAAATGGCTACTGAGAGCTCCAAACCTCACACGTTTGGTAATTCCAGCAGAAAGAGGCAGCCTTTCCCCAAAGGTCTAATAGAAAAATTCTAGGGGGAGCTCTGATGGATCCTTTTTGGATCATCTGGGGGAAATAGAGGCTTGACCAACAAAAACAACAGATATCCCCTTTACAGCACTTTTTAAATGAAAAATCAAATTAACTGCTATGTCATCATTATTTCTAGGTCCTTTGAGGGAACGCTCTACAAAAGAGGGGCTTTGCTGAAAGGTTGGAAGCCCCGCTGGTTCGTTTTGGATGTAACAAAACATCAGGTAATAAATACCATCACAGCCTATAGAAATCACTTCTCCCTAGGCTAGGCTCAGTCCCCGGCTGTTGTGTGACTCTCAGCAGAAAGGCACAGCCTTCATGTACAGAATGCTTTCCTAAGGCCTCTCATATGCTGCCTGAGGCTCCTCCATGGACCCAGTGAGGAGCAGTAGTCCTGAGACTGAGTGCAGCAGCCTTCTGAGAGAGTGCAGGTGTGTGCAGGCAGAGGCAGTGACTGCTGAGCCCAGAGCATTAAGAGCAATAGAACTCTGCTTTTTAATGCTCATGTTATCTCCTGCTACCTGCTCTAAAAAACCCAGGCCACGACAGGACCTGAGGTTTTCAGCTTGTTGCATACCACATGCACATACAGAACCCATGCCTATGAATACTCCCCAGAAGACAGATTACCTTCATCTTTGCAGCATAACACATCCATTCAAAATCGAGGGTGTTCATGTATTCAACAAACATTTATTGAACACTTTATCTGTGCCCATCACTGTACCTGGTACTACAGAAGGCATCATTATCCCTCAGAGGTGACAGCAACAGAGGATGGAGGGAGCCCTGAAATAGGCAGAAGGGGATGTGCCCACCCAAGCCTGAAATCCACAGTGGGCAAGTACTAGACTGGCCCTCCCAGACCACGCTGGGAAGCCTTTTCCCCACTGCTAGGTCCTTTGCTGTGGCTGTAGCACCCCGCACAATCCTGAGTGTCAGAATCTTTGCTCCAGTGATCTTGGTTGGGGTGGAACCCAGCCCTTCCGCACCCTTCACTAGTGAGAGTCGCATGGCCTCCTACGTTCTGACCACAGACCTCACTGTACCTTGGACCTGACCAGTCAGCCTTGAGCAGCTTCTCAATGCATTTATGTCCAACATGGAGTCTGTTCAGAAAGATACGGACTGTTAGGCCAGTACAGTGCTCTTGTTGGACCTGCACCTAGATGACTCCTGACAGATGAATACTTTGCATGGGGACCCCCTTTCCCTCTGCTCAAGGAGTTTCATAAAGGTTACACAGAATCTTTGTGGAAGAATATAGAGAAGTTTTTACAGATATGCAATGGAAGCCCTTTTTAGGGGGCTGGACTTTAAACAACATTGTCTCTGAAACCATAGAGCCTACACTGTGTAGAAAAGTTTCATTAAATCACTAAATATAACAGGAGAATGTCATAATTTTTCTATAATTTACAATTACATCAAATTATATTTGCATTCTTGCCAGTCTTTTAGATTGCTTTAACATGAAAGGTATATGTTTTTTCTGTTTAGTCCTACTCACACTATGCCTGAATGGAGAGGCAGAGAAAAGTCTGAGGCCAGAACCACAGAGACGGAGGCGCCACACACATTCCTGCCGTGTAGATTATAGAGAGTGAAGTCCAGACTAATTTAGTTAGAGTGATGTCCAGTCCTTACACACAGTAACCACTCATTCAAATGTTGAGCTATTTATTGTTTTTCAAAAGTCACTTTATATCTACATGCTATTTGGAAACTTGCTTTTTAAATATAAGATAGCTTGGGGCTTCCCTGGTGGCGCAGTGGTTGGGAGTCTGCCTACTGATGCAGGGGACGCGGGTTCGTGCCCCGGTCCGGGAAGATCCCACATGCCGCGGAGCGGCTGGGCCCGTGGGCCATGGCCACTGGGCCTGCGCGTCCAGAGCCTGCGCTCTGCGACGGGAGAGGCCACGGCAGTGAGAGGCCCGCATACCGCATAAATAAATAAATAAATAAATAAATAAAGATAGCTTGGACATATTTTCCTACCAGTTCATAATAGATCTTAACATTTTTGAAATGTTGTATAGAATTCCATATTATTGATGTACCATCATTTAATTAACCAACACCATATTGACAGATATCTTTTCAGTTGTTAGCTAATAAAGGCAGTGCTGAAGGAAACCTCTTTATAGGTGTGTCTTTGCATGCTTGTGGGAGTGTTTCTGTAGGATAAATTTCTAGAGGTGGGAAAGGTGTATCAACAGGTATAAACATTTTAAATTTTAGTTCACATTGCCAAATTGTGCTCTAAAAGGCTTCTAATTATATCCCCACTAACAGTGTTTGAGAATACCTAGTGCCTTCAATTCAACCTGAATATTGTCAGCCATTTTAATATTTCTTAATCTAAGTGAAAAGTGAAATCTCATTGATTTCATTTACTTTTCTTTGATCAGTTAGGTTGTTCATCTTCTCAGATGTTTATAGGTCACTCACATTTCTTCTGTGACTTGCCTGTTGAAATCCTTTGACCATTTTTCTATTAGGTTGTTTATCTTTTTCTTCTCAATTCTAGGAATTCGGTATATATTCTAAACATTAACCCTTTTTTATATGTTACATATATATATATTTTTTTACAGTTGTTAGTTGACTTTTTCTATGTGTAATACACTTATTTGTTCAAATTTCAAAAAATATGTCTTTTTCCGCCTTTCTCCCAGCTGTCTAATTCCTCTTCCTAGAAGCAACCAGCGTTTTTAACTTCTTGTCTATTCTTCCAGGCATAGTTTAGCAAGATGTGGGAAAGTATTCAAATACATTTTGAAAAGCCATGCTGTTTTCCCTTTCTGTGTCTCTTATATCCCACGTATCTTTTTGGTTCCAGCTGCGATACTATGACTCGGGTGAGGACACAAGCTGTAAAGGCCACATTGATCTGGCTGAGGTAGAAATGGTCATCCCTGCTGGCCCCAGCATGGGAGCCCCAAAGCACACGAGTGACAAGGCTTTCTTTGATGTAAGTCGTTCTCTTGCCTTTTCCTGGCTCTATTTGCACATGATCCCTTACAATCCATCCACCTCCAAGAATCATGGGGCCTCACAGCAATTGGTGGTAACTGCACATGGGTCACAGACCCACCCCGGCTGTGGGAATTGCTACAGAGCTTGAACCCAGCACTCTTCATTCCCAAACCTGACCTCTCCCTGCTGTCCACATGTCTCAGAAAGGCTGCACATCGCTTTGCACAAAAGACTGCTTTAAAAGGGATCCAGCTACACGTGGAAGCAGATGAACGCCTTGTTAAATATTGTTAGTTATTCACTCACCACCTACTGTCAAGAACAGATATTACTTCCCTTTGTATCCATTGATCTTCATGCTTGATCATCCACAAAAAAACATCCTTAGTCACACATGATGACTGTCTGCCCTAACATCTTCAGCAGTCCTTAGGTGGGCCTTGGGGCATTTTATGGGCCACATGATAGGGGACTTATCTAATCCCCAGAGCCAAGCAGAACTTCATATGGAACACAGGTCATACTCTACGGCCCTGCTCAGGCTATGAAGCCATTTCCCTGACTCTGGGCTGCCAGTGTGGCCCCAACTGAAGACTTAGAGAAGGGGATGGAAAGGGGACATGAAAGCCAACCCCATAGTGGTGTGGATGAAGCTCGGCCTTCCTGGCGCCTGTGCTGCACTGGTGCAGTGCGTGGGCGGGGCCAGAGACTCCAGCCATTCCCGACCCTCTTCCTCAGTCAAGGAAGGCCCCGGGAAGATGCAAAGTCAGGCTTTCCTAGTGTGTCTCTCTTCTCTGCCAGGCCCTTTTGTTGACATCCCCCTTGACTTTGGGGGCCAGGAAAGTATAATGACTCTAAAGGCAATGACAGTATGGTAGTGGGAGACAGAGAAAATAACAGAGGTTCTGGGGCAGAACGGAAAGGGAAGGTCACAGGGATTTATTTGCACACTTGCCCAAAGCCATAGACTAGCCCTGCCCTTCATCTCTGGTTCTCTTCATTTGATTTTACAGCTCAAGACCAGCAAACGTGTGTATAACTTCTGTGCCCAGGATGGACAGAGTGCCCAGCAGTGGATGGACAGGATCCAGAGCTGTATATCTGACGCCTGATGCCCATGGTCAACCCAAACAGAAGAGGGAGGAGGGGCTTGTGCTGCCAGATAGGAAAAAAGTGTGTGAGTCCTTGAGGAGCTGACAGCTTCCTGCTGGTTCTGATGAGTCATCCTAGGGCCTAAGGTTCTCCTACCCAGACTTAACCCATTCCCCTCTTTTAGCAGTTGCTAAGCCTGCTTAGCCTGAGTGGGTGTGTTACACAGGTCTGGTCAAGAGCCCTAGGCCCTCCCTGTATCTTGCACTAGGTTGTTCTAACAGGGTCTTCATGGTTAGGGATCAGAAGAATGCTTCCTGAGCCGACCGTCATCCATCCCCTAGGCAAAGTGGCTACCACCCACCTGGGTCCTTCTTCATGAAAGATACATAGATCCTTTTTGTTCTCCAAGGTCCTAATATCCTTGGAGAGCTTTCTGACAAGCAAAAATCAAAATCCTCCAAGACTATCTTCCATTCTGCATAGACTAGGTTTCCCATCAAAGGCTCCTATTCTTACTACCTGACCTTAGAGATGCTCAGTTCTCTGGTGCTGTCAAAGGTGCTTCCGTGATACCTGCTCGACCATTGGGGTTCACAGCAAGACCATCAGTGCTCAGTGGCAGGCAAAGGGGGGCACACAAGATTATCCTGATGGAAAAAGATTGTCCAGAGAATGATGCAGTAATCACCAGGCCAATGCAGGAAAATACTGCTTCCAAAACACTGAATTTTCTAGGCCAAAGGTGCCCTGAGGATGCAGGACTTTGTGTTCCCATGTATTCTTCTGCTCCCTGACGGCTTCTTACACAAAATAACATGCAAAAAGCTGAATGCACTAACTCACAAAACAGACACTTGCACTGAACTAATAAAGTGGAGATGTTTGAGAGACAGAAGCCAGCTGTTTATGACCACACGACCCCTATGACAAGGGCTGTGTAAACCGAGGTCGCACTGTGGCGTGACTGGATACCCAAACGGCACCTCTGCACATGAACAGTAGGGACTTGTTTGGTCTTTAGGTTTTCTTTACTTCTGATAGCCTGTGTTTGTTCAGCTTAAGACACCAGGAATACTGTTTCTCATGGCACACAGAAACAGCTTTTCTGCAACGGCCGCTGCGGTTGGCTGGAGTCGTAGGTAGCTAGATCATTACATTTGTTTTGAAATGTTAATATGTTAAATACCAAACTAATATTTCAAAAATATGTATATATGAGTTCTTATATCCTTGTTTTTCAGATAGTCTGCTTATAATTTAATATAAAATTAACTGATTCATTCATAAAATTTCAGTAGTGAAATGGTTCCCTTTTTAAAAAGCCGCTTTGTAGATTAAAAATAAATCAGATTTTCAAATTTAAAATTATCTACACACTAGAAAATAGAATTGTGTTAATATATAAGAAATTGGGGGATGATAAGAATGAAGGATTTTTCTATCATTTTCATTTTATAAATTGCCACCTGTGAAAATGGTTTTTGCACATTATTTGTATTTTTCTTTGTATATGAAATAATTTTTTGTACTCTGTAAAATATGGAGCCCGTTGTACCCTCAGCTATTTGAGACTTTACACAGTGCTTCTTTTGTAACTGGATTCTTGTAACTTTCATGAAGGCGCTACATGCCTTGCATTCACTAACCACCTTGAATTAAATTTATTTCTTAAGAAGAACCATCCCTCATTTACTGAAATAAAGTTCACTGTGCATTGCTTAGCACTCAGAAGGCAACATTTATGATTCATACGTGGGGCTAAAAGTTCAAGGGTAAAATGCAGCATAACCCATTTCTTGCCTTGGTTCTCTTAATGTCATCACTGCCCTTTGCTCAGGAAGTAACCAGAGACACTGGACAGGCTGGCCTGAGCTTCTGGGTTCTGGACGCACTGCTGCAGAGTTTAGGTGAGAGACGTGAGGCCGCCACTCCCACCCTGAGCCCTTGGTGAGCTGTGTGAAGTTGGTTAAGTGCTTCACCTCTTCCCGGTCGCAGTCCCACCACCTGTGGCACATGGCAATTTGTGAGAACTTCAGGCAGGAGAAATTTAACTCTAGTTTGGAAGGAGGTTTTTCTGCTTCAGGAAATAGTTAAACAGCACAGATGAAGGATCAGTGCTTTCAGTTCTGGACAACAGTTCCTCTAGATAAGCCCTTGGAGTTTACCTTGGGGACTCTAACTACATCTCGAATGGAGCCATCAGAATGCAGGTTCTCCTCAGGGCTGAACCTCTAAGTCTTGACATCCAGGAGCCCTCCCTGAGGGGGACCCCCAGGGTGAGGCAGTGGCATCCCCCTCTTAAGCCTTCAGATTTCCTCAGTCTAGAGGGCTCATGCGACCCAGGCCAGGGCCCTCAGGCCTTCATTAGCCCCAGGCCTCTCTTCTGAATGGCTGGCCCTGGGACCTGCCATTCTCTCCTACTGTGTCCCTGACATTCAGTAAGGAGGGAAGCAACGGGGACTGGGAGTTGAGCACAAGTGTCAGGACGCCCTTCATTCCGCCCGTCTTAGCTGTGACGGGGAGAAGGGCACTAGGTTCCAAGGAAGAAGGACTGGGGCCTGGTGCCCCTGCCCCCGCGGCTCCTGTGACAAAGCCTTTCTCCTCCGGGCTCTTGAAAGATGCAGACCCGAGGGGGCACATGAGCGCAAGGCCCACTCCCCAACACCTTCAGCCCAGGTTCTTTATTCTTACCTCCCAAACCCTCCGCCCAGTGGCCTCACTCCAGAGCCAGAGCGTTAACTGTTAATGGTACGGCTGGTTTGCTTCTCAGTGAAAATTGACATTTATAGATATTTCACTAGGAGTTCTTTTAAGAGTTGTTAAGTAACCCCATTATCTCATAAAGAACTTCTGAATAATCTCAAGATTTTAGGCTGATAACCAGGAAATGCCCTCAGCTACGGCAACCAGCAACCAGAGCTATGAAATAAGCCAAAAATAAAGCAGTGCTGATGAAGAGATAGGGCTTGGAGCAGCACTGCCAAATAGACACATAATGCAAGCCACTTGTGTATCTTTTTTAAAAAGTAAAAAGAAATAGAGGGACTTCCCTGGTGGCGCAGTGAATAAGACTCCGTGCTCCCAATGAAGGGGGCCCGGGTTCCATCCCTGGTCAGGGAACTAGATCCCACATTCCACGACTAAGAGTTCCCATGCCACAACTAAGAGTTCCCATGCCACAACTAAGGAGCCTGCATGCCGCAACTAAGGAGCCTGCCTGCCGCAACTAAGGAGCCTGCCTGCCACAACTAAGACCCAGTGCAACCAAATAAAGAAATAAGTAAAACTGTTTAAAAAAAAAGAAATAGATGAAGTTAATTTTATAACATTTTATCTTATTTTCAATAATACATTTACGATAATCTATCAAAAACACTTTTTCAACATGTAATCAGTATAAAAAATTATTAATGAAATATTTTATAGTCTTCGTTCATACTGAGTCCTCAAAATCCAGTGTGTATTTTGCACTTACAGCGCATCTCAGTTTGGACCACTGTGTTATCTTTTTTCCGACACCACTTATGAAATGCGTGTCATTTTCCCACTCCATTCTCCAGTTCTCCCACACCAGCTGGGTGTCCAGCAGCGCACCCAGTTCTGATACATCCTCCCCAGAGTCAGCACAGACCCCACAGTTAAAGGCTCGGTCCCATAAGACTGCCCCCCTTCAGAGGGCAGTTGCAAGTCCCAGGGGCCATGAAGAACGTACAGAACTCAGGAAAATACTTTGCTTATGTTTACTGGTTTGGCGTAAAGGAAACAACAGCAGCCGCGTGGAAGAGACGTGTGGGGCCAGGCTCGGGAGCAGTGAGTGGCGTGCCGCCCTCCCCGCACTTCCGTGTGGTCGCCAACTGGGAAGCTCTCTGGATCTTGTTCAGGATGTTTCCATAACCCACTCTCCAGCCCCCCTAGAGGCTGTAGCTTCCCACTCTATTCACACGTTTCTCCTTCTGGTAACCAGTCCTCATCCTAAAGCTATCTAGGGGCGACAGCCTGAGTCACTGCATTCACATAAACACACGTGTGGTCAAAGGGACTCATTATGAATAACAAAGGCACTCCTTTCACTCAGGAAATTCTAAATGTTTTAGCAACTCTGTACCGCAAACCCAGGACAAAGACCCCCCCCAAAAAACTTTGTTTTTTATTATACCACAACTAGCCACATTCCAGTGCTACCATGCTAGGCAATGCAGATTTAGAGCAAGTGGCCTGCTCACAGCAGAGCCAAAGTGGAAAGAGCTGGGAGGCGAGAGACCCGGGTGCTGGCTCTGTTCTAATTCACTATATGACGCTGAACCTTCGCCTTAGCTCTGCAGGCTTTGACCTATAAAATGAAGGACCCAGATCTGCGATTTTGTGATTCCAACGGTTCACCTTTGCAATGACTGAGATTCCAAACTGAGATTTAAAGGATTTGCTGAACAAGACCAAATCATCTATAAATCAATGCTTCTTAAATTATGGTGCGTGTATGAATCACCTTGTTAAGATAAAGATTCTGATTCAGTAGGTTTGAGAAGGGGCTTGACATTCCGTATGTCTAATAAGCTCCCAGGTGACGCTGAGGCTGCTGGTCCAGAACCCTGCTTGGGGAGGCAGGTGTGTTAGCCCCAGTCCTCTGAGAAGCAGGCCGGGAATGGAAAGGAAAGTGGGGGGAGGCTGGGAGGGCCAGGAGACCTGGGTGCAGGTGTGACCTTGTGAAAGACAAAGGGAAGGGAGGGAGGAGGAAAAGTTGGGTGGGAGACTTAGACTGTGGAGCAGTTCCAAGGAAGCCTGGCGAGACAGGTGAGAAGTCCTCAGGAATCGTCAGAGGAACCCCACACCTCCCAAGGGCGGGCCTGCCTGGGAGCCCTGCCCCGCTTAGTCATCAGCAGGCAGCAGCCAGGGAAGCAAACACAGTAGTAGATTCCAGAAAGCACAGCTGGGGCAGACAGTCACGCACAGCCCCTGCAGTCAGAGACCCGGGGGAAATCTTCTCACGGCGGTTGCAGTCCACCCCTTGTGGCCAGGTTCAGAGAGCAGTTCCTCCCTGTTTCCCTTGGGCCTCTCTTCCTAAGGGAGACTCAGGAGAGAAAGAGGGGAGTCGGAGGGCTAACTACCCTGTCATGGAGTTCATCTCACGCTCTCCCTCCCCCACTCTCCATTTTGAATTCCCCTCACTCTCAACAACCTCAGCTTGCCTGGTGATGTGACCAAAACCTTTGATGGGGGAGGAGGGACCTGAATACTTGGTAATTAGACCTGTCTCAGGTCAGGGCTGCTGCATGGGTCCTTTCTCAGTTACAGTGGGGCTTACTTAGAGGCAGCTAGAAGATCACCCAGCACACACCTTCCTTCCTGCCCACATGGTGTAGAAGCAGCCCTGCCTTCTGCTGATCAGGGTCAAGGATCCCTGCTGGTTCCTGGACATAGGAGTTCTAAGCGCCCTGGTGGCAGCCATGAACTATAGTGCAAGAGGACCTTTGCTGTGTCCCTGGCCAAATGCTAAGCTGAGTGGAATTCCACACCTTTGGATCCGGCCTTCTGTAAGTCCCTGGGGAGTGGTGCTGAGGCTCTGTGGTCAGGAAAGGGAAACCCAGAAGAGTTCTCTATCCCTGTGAAGATGAACCACTGGCCCTTCCAGGATGGAAAGGGCCTGATGTAGCGGACTTGCCCCAGGCGGGAATGGTGCCACGTGAGGGCTCAGCATAGGTCTCTGCTGCTGGCGGGCTGGACACTGAGGGGCGGCGGTGCCTAGAATGGCCTTGGTATGTGGGAGTCTGTGCTTTGGGGCCCACGTTAGCCTTTGCATGGCTTCTGCCTCTGCCATTGTGGCCACTCCACTTATGCTCATCGTGCTGGTTCTATGTAGCCAATGATAGGGACCAGCTAGCATCAACTGTCCAGGTCATTTTGTTTACTTGCTTAAATTCACTGCCTTAATGTGTTGGGTGCTTTCTAATGGGCATTAACACGTGGCACTAAAATCTTCATGTTTTCTGCCGTATGTCCATCCACTTGTCTCTACCCCACATTTCCTTGTCCCCAGTCTTCCCATCCTTTTCCTTCCAGGCCCCTGACCAAACAGGCCATTTGGCCATTGCCCAAGAGCGTGTGTGTCTTCTCACTACCTTGGGCCACTTTTTGTACATGAAGTACATGACCAAGTCCTCTGCTCACAGCCCTACCCGGTGGGAATATTTTCCATTTCCCTTTACACCCTGTCACGCAGCCACTGTCCATCTTCAGTTTGCACCCATGTACCACATCAACCCATCCATAAACCAGGCTCAGGCTTTTTCCTCCTCTTTCAGCTGGTTGTACAGGACCCTCCATGTGGCCATAGGTAGCAGCCAGGGGACAGGCACTGGCTATGTCCTCATGCGGTTTACTGGTGCCCTCTGGCCCCGCTCAGGCTCAACCCCAGAGGGAGCAATTCCATCTTATGAATATTCTACTGCCAGGCCCATCTGACTCTGAATTGATGCGTCCCAACAGACCCCAACTCAGAATGGGCAGTTTCAGATGCCCCATATGGTGTGCCCTGGTCAAATGTTCCAGAGCTTAGGAACCAGAGCCTAGTAACGTGCCAGGAATTTTTCTCAACAGGTGTGTGATCCTGTTGCCGATCGCGTAGCCTTGCTGTAGAATCCCAGGGGCCTGCCCTGTGATTCTCCCACTGGGGCTTCCCACAAGCTTCATACTACATCTTTTCCCTTTCCCACAGCTGACACTTCCAACACCAGAGACTCTGCCAAATTATATGACCCAAGTGGCAGGACTGCTTGCACTGCAGCCTGGACCTTCTGCAGTGCCTGTTCCTTTTATGGGATCCACCTACAGCCAGCAGCCTTCCATGTCACCAATATGCTGTCTCAAACCCCAAACAGGGGTACCAGGCACCGTGCTGTCTTCACCATTGTGAAAGAGACAAGATGTAGCAATTTCTTTTACTTGGGAGGGGATATCCTGGCATACCCCTGGCCACTGAACCCCTTGCACACTTCACGCAGTGAAGTGGCAGGTCCTTGAGTCTTCATAGGTTTCTATGCCACACTCTGAACTGCATGTGGTCTCGCCAGGCCTCCAGCACAGAGGCACCTCTTACTCATCCTGTCTCATCACCATGGTGTCATTGATGTAGTGGATCACCGTGGTACTCACGTGGCCCTGATCTCTGGGGATTATATTATGACAAAGGGCATATTACCACAAAGGGATTATACTATGACAAGCGTAGCCTTGAGGCAAAACTGTAAATGAATATTGTTGTTCAGCCCATGTGAGTGTGAGCTGTTTCTGATCCTCTTTTCAAACTGGAGTGGAAAAAGGACACATTTGCCAAATGACCGCAAACCACATACCTAAGCCCTTATTAATCTGCTCTAGCAATGATTCCACATCTGACACAGCAGCTGCAAACAGGGCTATCACTTGGTTAAGCCTGAGACAGTCTGCAGTCTTCCTCCTGGATCTGTCGATTTCTGCAAAGGTCGGACTGGTGAATTAAATGAGAAATGGTAGGACCACCACCCATTCGTCCTCTAAGTGGTTAATGGTGGCATTCGTTTCTGCCATAACCCCTGGGATGAGATGTTATTTTTTATTTACTACCTTGAGCAGGGTGAGGGAGTGAGAAGGCAGTTTCAGAAGTTTCCACTTGGCCTTCTCTACTATGAGATCTCCTACCCACTGGGCCAGGCACCCAATGTGGGGTTACCCCTACTATCAGAGCACCTGAATTCTAGTTAAACACTGGAGTACAAGGGACTGCCGGGTGGGTTGTGGACCCAGTGAGCCCACTGCAAGCCGAACTGTAGCCAGGATTCCACTTGCTACCTGACCTCCATAGGCCCCGCTCTGAAAAAGGGCCTGTGATGATGCTTCGAGTCTCCAGGTGTTAATGTCAACTCAAACTCTGTCGACTGCTCCCCTTTCTCTAGTGAACAGTCACCCAAACAAATGGCCATAGACCTCTGGGGAAAAACTGAAGGCATCCCCATGGTACATACTGGTTGCAGTTTTGCAGAGTCCTTCCTCCTAGAGGCTCGGCCACCTCTTCAGTCGACGGGTTCCGTGTCTGAAAACTGGCTCAGGTCTGGGAACTCAGCAAGGGACCGTGACTTGCTATTGCCCTGCCTCCTGCTCCTCGGCTCCCGTCTGCTTTCCTGGCCGGTGATGTGAAGCAGAGCCTACTGGCTGCCTGTCCGTCTTGCCCCTAGGAGCACCATGCTCTGTTCACCATCTCTACAGCTTGCCGTAGGGCAAGCCCCCTTGTCTGCCCTCTGCCTTGCCCGTCACTACTGGCCTTACATAATACATCATTCTAGGTGCCCGTTTTCCTCAGCTGTCGTAAATTTCTTCTCTACCATCTGCCAGGGGAACTTGGGTATTTCCGTTTCGTTGAGTGCCGGCCTCTGCTTTTTCCAGACCTCTCAAAGAGTCTGCTGCATCCCCTGGCATCCTAGCTACGGTATTAAATCTTGTGTCTCAACAAAGTGTCCTCACGTCAATGGAATCTTGCTTATCCGGTCTTATGCTCCAGCTCCCTTCATCAAGCACTCTCAAAATCCAATCCCAGGAGCGTCCCCCTCCTCCTGCCAGTATCCACAATAGTTCCTATTCTTTCACAAGATAGTCTCTTTCCCCTTATCAGGTCCAGCAGGTCCCCAGCCAGATTATTCTGGAATTCAACCCTAATCATTGTCCTTGGCAGACAGGAGAGGAAGCAGGGGCAACTCCTGGGAGGGCACTGTTGTGGGGGCGAGGCCTCTGTGGCATCTTTCAGTGCAGCAGAGATGGCAGTTCTCATGGGTGGGTCACCCCTGCCAGCCCAGAGGGTCAGGGAAGATGCAGCACCCGTGACCTCAGGGGTGCTATGCAGATGCCTTCAGCTCAGGTCTCAGGGTTCCAGATCTCCCCAGCTGGGCCCGGTCCTCACACAACTACCCTGACTGAGGGCTCGGACTCACCTGGAGCTCTGCAACTCTATTTGTCTTCACCTGCCACTCAGCTGTACCTGCCCCCCACTCCAGGGGTGAGGGCCCCTATTCAGGCACACACACACCCGGGCTCCCTGCTGTCACACTCACCCACTGGCTGCTTGTTAGCGGCTCGCTGTCCTTCTCCCTCCCTCTGTGGGGCGTCAGGACAAGCAAGCAGTAACCAGCCGACCTTTAGAAGGCACTGTTCCCCCCTTATTTTTCAAATGCCTGAATTATCACCCCTGCCACAGAATTCTTCCCCTCTAGGAAATTTTCCCAAGTCCTCACCAGTGAAATACTTAGCATTTGAGCTACTACCTGCTCTAGGGACCACCTGGGGCACCCACCAGCCAGGACGGCCTCCTCCTCCCCTCCCCTCAGAGTGAGACAGCCTCAGGTCCTCTTCTTACACTGTTTCCTCAGACCATTTATGTCAGTTCTGGTACTTAAAGGAGGAGACAGGAAGACGGGATTCTATGTGCAAGAGATTTCTAGGGGTAACACCTGTGAGGGAAGGTGGGCAGAGAGTGGGGGGCAGCTGGGAGGGACATCAGACTCATGTAGGTTTGACCCCTATGGAGGAGAGAAGGGAGGACAGAAGGTGGAGCAGAAGAGTCTTAGGCTGCGGTTCAGATCTAAGAAAGCAACAAGGCCAGTGGGGGAGACCTCGTGCCAAGACTGCCTGTCAGAGCAGTCCGGGGACCTGAGAGCAAATGGTGACGGGTGTCAGAACACTGCAGCGGGGGCCAGTCTGAAACCTGAGAGGTGCATTTTCATGGCCACCACCAAAGGTCTAGGGGCTTGTCTCTCTTGGAGCTCCAGACTCAAAGGAACAAAGGTGTCAGCCTTGTCTACCTGAGGTCAACGTCCACTGAGCTTCTGCTCTGTCACTTACTCTTTGGCCTTGGGTGGTTCCTAACTTCTCTGAGCCTCAATTTCCTCACCTATAAAATGGGAACAAAAGCTGTGATGATATATGTAAAATTACCCAACACAAAATGGATTCCCCACAAATTGTTGGCTGAATCAGATTTATCCAACAAACATATAATAAACACCTAGTGCGGGCTGGGCACTGTTCTGCTCCTGAGGCATCTGCAGATGTGTAAGACACAGCACAGGCACAAAGAGCTCACAAGTGAAAGAAGGGACAGATCATCTCTGATGTGCAGAATAATGTCGTCCCTGCACTGCCCCCAAAGATGTCTGTGTCCGCATCCCCAGAGCTTGTGAAGATGCTACCTGATGTGGCAAAGAAGAATTAAGGTTGCAGATGGAATTAAGGCTATTAATCAGCTGACCTCGAGAGACTACCCCGGATGGGCCCAATGTCATCACAAGGGTCCTTATAAGCAGAAGAGGGAGGCAGAAGCGAGCGTCAGAGTGATGTGATAAGAGAGAGACTCAGTCAGCCATCGCTGACTTTGAAGACAGAAGGGGCCATGAGCGAAGGAATGTGGGCAGCCTCTGGAAGCTGGGAGAAACTCCACGAAGGAATACGGCCCTGCTGACACCTTCATTTTAGCCCAGTGATACCCATCTTGGACTTCTGACCTCCAGAACTGTAACGTAATAAATCTGCCGTTTTAAGCCACTAAGTCTGTAGTAATTTGTTACAGCAGCAACAGAAAACTAATACAGCATCATACAGATGAACTGCCGTGATACATGAAATTACAGAGGTGTGTGTAGGGCACCGGGGCCCTGGGCAGGGATGCTGCATGGGGGATGGCCCAGGGAGAGGCAGGAGGGAGGCAGAGGGTGGAGGTGTTACGGAGGGTATGGGCTCGAGGGTCTGGGCTGGGTTGGGAAGGAGCTGCTGCAAGGCCCTGAGGGGGACACTCACACACACGCAAACAGAGTCCTGACACACAGGCAACAGACAAGCGCTACGTGTTCACACACGTACACTTGCACGTGTACACACCCCAGTGACGTAGGCACTTATACATGCAGACGCTGTCGGACACGGGCCCACCCATTGCCTCTGTCAACATCCAAATTTCCTGGGGGCAGCTGAGTTTAGCAGGTGGGGCTGGGGGTCCCTGCCATGACCCCATCACTTGAGCCTCACCAAAGGGAGGTGACCAGAAGTTATGTCTCTGCCCAGGGCCTTGGTATGGGAGGTGCCATGGTCAGCCCTAATAAGGGGCACACGTTCCCCCAAACCTCTGACTGTAGGAGGGAACCTACTACGAATGGGCCCATCACCCCAAACTATGGCGTGTCCATCTTTTCAGGCATTTGTCCATCATTCTTGCTTGCTGTGTGCTGATGCCTGTTCTGGCTATGCTGGACCCCAAGTGAAATAAGCCATTATCCAGACACGCAAGGTTTGGTATCTAGTGTAATCAAAGCTGTGACGGGGCCTGTGGAAAGATGGGAGGAGATCCTAGTCCAGTTCTGAGGATCACAGAAGACTTCCCTGAGTGACTGACATTTATGCTGAATTCACGGATGCAAAGGTACACGGAGGAGGGCAGGGAAGGCAGTTAAACCAGGTTGTGATGCGGTTTAAAAAGATCTCCCTAGTGAAGAACACACGGGGGAGAGTGAGAAGGGAGGGCAGCTCGCGGCCGCCGTGCTTGTTCAAATTTGAGAAGGCAGCGCGGCTGGATAGATGTGGAAGCCTCGGAGACAGGCCTGAGCTGGCATCTGTAGGACCTGGGGCCTGACTGGTGGGTGGATGCCTGGGACACCTGAAAATGTCCCCAGCCTCAGAGGCAACTGCCGGGAGACAGGGAAGGATGGCCAGGTGGAGCGCGGAGCCCTGGCCCCGCCTCCCCAGGAGGCCACTTGCTGCTTGGGGGCAGCAGGGGGCACCCGTGGAGCGAGGGCATGGGCAGCCCTTCTGGGCTCTGGGAGGGGTTCTGTCCCACAGTGTCAGGCAGGAGACCTGCCCAAGTCACAGAGCCACCGTACCACTTGATGGACAGAGAGAAATGGAGTAGCCCCTCCCTGCTTTGCAGCTGAGGGGCCAGTAGTTTAGAAAGGTTAACTGACTGGCCCAAGGTCCCACGGTAGCATCTGACAGAGCCAGGTCTGCACCCAGGCTTGTGTGACTGCATCCCCGGCTCGTCCTCCCCGGCATCGTACTTCAACCGGGCCAGGGACCCATGACCTCTGCCTCCCCCTGGGCCTGGCCAGGCCACTTAGAGGCCACTCAAGGCCAGGACTCCACAGCCTCAGCCTCCTAGGGCTGGACCAGGACGAGAGTTCCATCTGTGCGTGGAATGAGCTGGGGTCCTCCACTGGGAGGACACACGGGCCCTCAGCTGACTCACAGCTCACACGCACGCCCTCCCCACATGGGCTGCCCACCCCACAGCTAGACCACTTGGGAAGCACGCAACCCGGGCTGGAAATGAGGGTTCCTGCCTCCCTCCAAGAGGGGCACAGACCTAGCCCGCTTGTCCCCCACTGTCACACAGCTCAGCAAAGCTGGGCCTTCCAGGAAATGCAGCCCTGGCCAGAAGAAACAGAGTTTGGGGCTTAGAACCAGGATGCTTGTGTGATCCTGTGAGACCTGGTCCTGTCTGAGCCTCTGTTTCCTCATCTGAAATGTAAGGTTGGGCTCCTTTGTCCTAAAGCTCCAGCAGCTGTGATGGATTTTTGCTCTGCTCTACAGCCCCTGGCCCCCCTCCAGCCAAAGGGTTGGACGGCAGAGGCCTGGTCCCTGCAGAGGGCCCCCAACTCCGGCCTCAGCACGTCCACCTCCTCACTCCCCACAGGTCCCCTGAGGTCCGGCGTGGCCCCAGCCAGAGGAATGTGAGCCATTCCCGGCATCTCCTCCCCTGTGGCCAGCCGGAGAGGGGCTGGGGCCTCTGGGCCACTCTGACAGGAAATTAGCTGGGCCTGGCCTTCCCCACTACCAGCTGCTCCGCTGACCCTGACCCTGTGTTTTCCGAAACCTGATACTGCAAATTTCACAGCCTTTTCTAGGTTCCTGAGGAGGCCTGGCTGAGCTCCGTGTCTAACGGGCCTCCAGCCTACACGCAGCCTGCCCTCCTGCCCTGGAGACTCCAGCTCCTGCTGTGACCCTAAGCCGGCCCTACCCTCTCCAGGCGAGTCGTCTCCCATCTGTGTGTGTGAGAGCTTCTCTGACTGTCCTGAGTAACAGGCCCTCTGCCCCCGTGAACCACAGCAGTGACACAGGTGGGGAACGTGGGGAGGGGGAGGGCTCTCTGGAAAGAGGAATGGTCCTCAGCCTCTTGCCAGGGACTTGCTTTTTAACTTTGCTCTTTTGTAGAAGGATTCTGAAAGAAAACCAATAAAATGCACCTAAGCCATCAAAAAAAAAAAAAAAAAAAAGAGCAGAATCCGTGCGCAAAGCAGCTGCAACATGGAAAAAGGGCCAGAGGCACGTAAGAGAGGATGTGGGAAGACCACTTAGGAGGCCGTTGTGGTCCAGGGAAGAAGGACAGTGGTTTGGATTCAGATGGGGCAGTGACGATGCAAAGTGCTGCACACAGTCCAAAGCGACTGAGGCAATAAGATGGGGCGAGATGTGCTCATCTGGCCACAGAGGCCCAGGGGGAGAGGTGTGTCAAAGGCCTCCAAGTTTCTGAGGGGCACAGCTGGCTGGTGCCTCTCACTGGGCGCTGGCCAGGGCTGCCGCCAGACGGGACAGGACGGTAAGTTTGGCCCCGGGCCCGTGGAGGCTGCCGTGCCTCTGGGATGGCCTCGTAGCCAGGAAGGGGCTGGAGGCGCACATCTGGGGGACAGAAAAGTAGGGACGGTCATCCAAGCCGAGGGCTAGAGCTCAGAGGAAGAGGGAAGAGAGGCAGCCTGTGGCTGCAGGGCACTGGGCGGAGGGCGGACCTGGCAGGAGGGGTGCCAGGGGTGCGGAGAGAAGCAGGGGAAGGCGGTGCCACACACGGAACGGAGAAGAGCGGTGGGAGAAGCCAGGAGTGCTCGGAGGGCTGGAGGGCTGGGGCGCTGCGGAGCCAGGGAGGGGCTGAGCGCTTGGCGTCCTGGAAGAAGCCAGCGACTTGACAGGGGCGTCTGAGTGGAGGGCGGAGGGCAGAAGCCAGACTCTGGTGGACGGGCAGGTACATGAGGGGGAGAAACGGAGACAGGCGAACGAGCAGCTCTCTGGAGGACGTGTACCGGGAATGGGAGGCAGCAGCTGGAGGGGACATGGGGTCAAAGGGGCTGCCTGTTCGCTTTTTAAGACGAGGGAGACCTGAGCGTGTTTCTATGTTGCTCAGGAGGATCCCGCTGAGACGCGAGGTTAGCAAACCTGAGAAAGCAGGGGTGACAAACAGAAGGATGGTTTGGGCCAGCAGGGGGCTCGCCTGGGCCGCTCTGCTTGTCTGCAGCTGGGCTGGGGGGGGCACGACCCACAGCCTCCAGCCCGGGGCGTCCTCACTGCCCGCCCAGCCACACTGCGCCCCAGGGCCGCCGGGAGCAGCCCCAAGAGCCATCCTGGCCGGTTCTGGCCTGACAAGAACACCTTCTCTGGGATGCTGAGATTAAGGAACACTGGAGTGGCTTCCAGCACTTCTGAGGGCAGTTCCCAAGGTACAGGGGGCATGCAGGGGTTCAGGGAAGGGAGGTCTCTGCCCCGTGCACTGGGCTGGCCGGGGCACTGCCCCTGATTGGTCCATGTGTCCGCCCCCCAGCCTTCGCTGGCCAAATGCACGCACCTTATGGACTCCATTTAACCCTAGCTGTGGAAGGCAGGGATTGGAGGCAGCCAGACAGACAGTGCTGGGCGGTGGCAAGGGTGCTACATCTCCAGGGGAAGAGCCATGGGCCCCCAGGCCTACCGTGGACAAAGGCCCGTTGCCAGTGACAGGATGCCTGGACACCTGCTGGATGCTATCCCTATCCCTCCACCTGGCCTGGCAATGCCACCTTGGCTGTTGTTTTGTAGGACAATCCCAGGCACCCCAGAGGGCAGTGGTTCTCAGAGCATGGTCCCTGGCTCCTGATCCAGGAGTTTCCAGCATCCCCTGGAAACTGGTTAGAAATGCAAACTCTCAGGCCCTACCACGGATCTACTGAATCAAAACCTCTGGGGGCTGGATCCAGCAGCCTGTGTTTCACAAGCCTGCCAGATGATTCTGAAGCACCGCCGCCACAAGGGATCAAGCCATCTCTCTCTCCATTCACTGTCCATTAACCTAAAATTCATACCCATCAATCTAGAGTCATCATCTACTTGTCATTTCTCTACCCAATTTAATCGTCCGGCCAGCTACCTACCATCCCTTTTAACATTAGGTCCAGCCGCCTCTGCCCATCTGTCTGGCCCAGTCTGACCTGATGGCTCAGTGGCCTAAATAAAGATTCCTTTATTAATATGACATACACACCTGGTTATCAAGTCGCTATTCTCACAGCCCATTTATACTAGAAAAGAGTATTTGCAGCTCTAGTACCTCCCCTTGCTGAGGAAAATGGACACAAACATTTCTTTCTGCATAAATCTTGAGGGTTATATCATATGTATTAAGTGAAACCAGTTCTACTTCCTTAACCCTGATTAGACCACAGGGTGGTTCTTGGGATTCCTCAACTAAGGCAACTGTGTTTCTATGTGCACTATATATATACGTATATTCATGTTTGTGGGATATATGTGTGTGTATACACACACAAATACACAACTTGAGTAGCCTGGCAAAAATCTCTGCCCAAAGAGGTTGTCTGTGTTCGAGGTGACAGACTTAGCCAATCACATGGTGCCTTCCCCGGAGAGGGCGAATGTTAGGTATTACTGAAAAGTCAGGTCCCTTCATGCTGCAGACTCCATCCTGAGCGACAATAAGCTTTTGTTCCATTAAGTTTCCTGTTAACTGAAGTTTTCCATCAAGCCTGCTGCTCGCCTCTGCTTTGGAAGAGTGGGACCCAGAGCAACGGTACAGCTCAGGAGCTGCGGGGACCTTGGGCACCCGCCACGTCCCCGTGTCATTACCCGAGACAAGGGTGGCGGGGGCCACACTGCAGTTCCTCCTCGTCCAGGCTGATCTGCACGACCACCTCCCCGGAAGCAGAGCCTGCAAACACCGGGCGGGACTGAGAACCAGGAACTGCTGTGTCCACCAAACCTTCACTCCAGCCTCGTCCTTCCTGAGCCATCAGCAGCTCTAGGTGACGTTCACTCCCTCCAGCTTCAGACATTTTCTTCGCCCCCTCGTCTGCTGCTCTCCCTCCAGCCCCACTGGACGCTCCATCCAGGTCTCTGTGGAGGTTGGTCTTCCCCTAAACCTCGAACACTGGCGTGGCCAAGAGGTCATGCCTCAAACCCTTTGCCTGTCTGCACTCTCCTTAGATGAGCTCATCGTCCCCTGGCTTTAAATGCCATCTACATGGCACAAGCCCCTCATCGGGACCCCAATTTAGAGCTCCTTCCTGAACCCCAGACTCTTAGATCCAACTGCATCTTAATATCCCCCCTTGAGCATCACTCTGCAATGCAATCTGAACTGTGATGTAACGCCTCTCCCTGCACCACCTCCTGCCAAAAAGACAACTTACTTCTTCAGAAACGGGAGCTCCATCTTCGTAGTCGCCCTGGCCAAAACTTTTAGGGTCATCCTTGACAGAATTTTCCTCTCTCTCTCACACCCACAGCCCATCCATCAGCAAATCCTGGTAACTGTGCCTTCAAAGCACATCCTGAACTGGACCACCTGTCAGCGCCTTTGCCACTGCCGCCCTGGTCCACCTCCTGGATTTCTGCAGGAGCCTCCTAACTGCCTCCGTGCCTCCACCTCTAGCCCCTTCAGTCTGTTCTCAACACAGCAGCCAGACGGCCCTTTGAAAATATAAGAGCCTGTCGCTTCCGTGTTGAACATCCTCCAATGCCTTCCCCTCTTTCTTGGGGTAAAAGTTTAAGTCGTAACGATGGCTCGTAAAACCCTTGGTGATCAGTCCCTCTGCTAATCTGACCTCACCTCCTACCTCTGTTCCCCTTGTTCACTCTGCATCAGCCACATGGGCCTCACTGATGCTCCTCAAACATGCAGAGGGGTCCCGCCTCCGGGCCACCGCACTTGCCATTCCTTTTTCCTAGAACACTCTTCTCCCAGATATCGTCAGGGCTCACCCCTCGCTTTGTTCAGATCTCCGCTCAAATACTCCCTGATCAGAGACAGGGAGCCCACCTCCCCGCCCTGCGCTGCTGGCTGCACAGCATGTAACCACCTCGCATGTGACTGCTTAGCGTCTGTCTCTCCCTCTAGAAAGCGCACGCAGCAAGGGCAGTAGCTTATTGTTCACAGTCTATTTTTCGGCACATATAAGCAAGGCTGAGGTGCAAACAGGCACATAACCAGTCACTTGATAAAAACCTGTGGAAGGAAAGAGCAAAGAGTAGCTGAGAGGACGACTGCTGGGCCATGAGGAGGAAAACCAAGCCAGCTGGGAGAGGAGTGAGTGAGGGCACCAAAGAGCAGAAGCGACCAGACCGAGAGCTGCTCAAGACACGAGAAGCCACAGTCCCAACCTTCGTGAGGCCCGGGTGCCAGTGAGGTTTGCAAGGCACCCAGGTCACAATCATCCCCTGCCCCTTTCCTGATGACATGTGGCGGGGGGCGGGTTGTTCCTTGCGACCGAAACAGCCTTGACTTCCAACCAGCCACCCAGCCACCCATCCACCTCTACTACTAGCCTCCCAATCATCCAGACATCTCATAATTCATCTACAAATCAAACAGTCCATGGGCCCCTCCATCCCTACAAGCATCCGTCAGCCTAACGTCCACGAATCCACCCGTCAGTACATAACCAACGATCCCTTCATACATCAGCCTTTCAAAACACACATGGTAGAGCAGGGCCAGGTTATGAAAGGGACTTGGGCACCAGGCTGAGGCAATCCAACTTTACTGCTAAATAGGGGGGAGCTATGGAAGCAGAAAGCTATGGAGATTTTGAGCGGAAAAGTTATATAATCAGGTCTGTATTTTAGAAAAATAATGCTGGCAGCAGTGAACAAGATGGACCAGAGGGGGTAGTCTTAAGGCAGGAAGATCAGCTGGGGTAATGCTGCAATATTCTGGATGATGAAATAGGGCAAAGGCATAGCCGCTAGAGAAAGGAAGAGTCAAGCTGCAGATGGGGAACGGCCCTGCAAGCAGGCCTGCCCAGATGGGGGACCATCTAAGAGGCCTTGGTTGGGCACCCACCAGAGGGACCCAGGCACCGTGCTTGCCCCCACCCTCAAGTGGGGCTGTGCCTCCCGCACATTTGGCCCAAGACATCCAGGAGAGGTACTTCCCAGGATCCCAACCCAGAAGTGGTCCTTTCTGGGCCCATCTGCAGAACCCTCTGCCCTACAGCTCAAGCCGCTGACATTTGAGTACACAGTCACCCACCAGCTCTAGTCTCACACTTCAGCCCTGGTTGTGGAAAGCTGGGGCCTCTTCTCTGTTAATTTTCTCCAACTCCTCCGAGGCTGGGCCTCAGGCCCAATGAAGTCACAGTCTGGGAGGCAGCCCTGGCTCCCTGCCGGCCCACGGAGGCTATATTTGGAGCAAGACAACTCCCTGCAGACACAGACTCGGGGCCCACCCTGCAGCACTGCCCCAACCGATTTTACCGAGTTTACAGGAGTTTCCAAGCAGTGTGGGCGTCACTCATATCTTCACGTGTTTGTTCATTTACTCATTTGTTCACTCATTTATCCATTCCACAAATATTTATTGATCCCCTGGCACGATGCAGCAGGATGCATGGCGGCACGTACACGCATACATATGGGTACCTGCGTCTAAACAGGGAAGGCAGAACATACTCTCGGTGCCCTCCCTCAGGGTTCAACAGCTCTGGTGACTCAGAATCAGGTGCATGCGCGTCATTCACCTGTGTGCATGTGCGCAGGCACGTGCTCTCTGCTCTCGGAGAGGCGGCTATTACTCAGCCGCATGGCGTCTGCGCATACCTGTGTGGATGCGTCTGTGTGTGCGGGCGGAGCCGAGGCTCCTGCCCCCAGGGGGTGAGGGAAGTAGTGGTGACTGACTCAGCTGCATACGTTGACTGAGCGCCCGCAGGCCAGCTACGACTTTGTGGCCTTGCTCACTTGCCAAGCCAAACAGCCAGTGCTGGGTGCAAATATTCTATACAGAGGAAGAGAAGGTCCTGAGCAGGAGAGACTGAGCAGCCTGGACGCAACCCCATTTGCCCCAGGGTGCCCCACCTGCCCCTCCACCGCAGGTACAGGGCCCCCCATCTGGAGGCTCGGAGGCCATGCCCCCCACTGACTCTCCAGCACCCTCACCCACCAGTCCCAGGTTGGCGCACATCGCTTACCAGTGGCCAAGAGGGGCGGGGCTGCCAGCCCAATCCACTTTCCCACCACACAAAAACCCTTCTGTTTCCACCACGATTGCATCTTTCTCCAACACCAGAGCCCAGTCGTGGCTTAGCAAGCGCGATCGGGAAGCTTTTCTGACCTCTGGGGCTCCAGACCCACTGCATGGGCTGCTGCCCTGCACCCCCATCTCCTCATCTGTGTCCCTCGCCCTATCTATGCCCGCTGTCTCTCCTTATCTGTCCCAGGGTCTATCTTTGTCTCTTCTCCAGGCAGACTGTCTGCAGCGGAGGCTTCACAAAAGCAGAGGTGCTGACAGGGAGGGGGTGTGGGGAGGACACTCCGTGTCCTTTCTTGGGCCTTATTGGGAAAAGCGAAGTTGCTGCTCAGGGCGCAGGCTGGAATTTCGCCCTGGATGACCTTGCTCAGTTTGCTGGGGCCTCCCCGGGGACTGCCGGGGTCAGGCCAGGCAGGAAACAGGCCCCTGCCTGTTGGCTGCTCCGCCTCCCTCCTCACCCACTCTCACCCCTAACGGCAGCCTCCAGCCAAGCGCCCCGCACAGGGCCGAGGGCTGCCCCCTTTCCGAGGCGCCTTCAGTAACAGGGCCCCGGGCTGTGTGCCTCGGGGGTCGGGGGAGGGGCGAGGCATGATCAACATGCCTCCGGGCGCCAGCAGGGCTCTCCTTAGGCCCCCAAGAGGAAATCCCCAGGGGCTGAGCGGGAACGGGGACTCCCACCCTCGCCCCATGTGGCCCCCTGGCCGGCCTGAACCTGCCCACACACGCACGTGCTGGGAATGGCTGGGAGCGGCCCTGGAGTCCGGACACCTGGGTTTTGCCCCAGATCCCTCGTGACCTGTGTCCCCTTGGGCAACTGCCTAACTCTCAGAACCTCACCTTCCTCATCGGTAAAATAGGAAAGCAGCGCCAAGTTTCCGGGTTGTCGAGGATAAAATGAGCTGACGGCAGCGCTCGCTCCCGGTGGGGCCCGCGCGGGGCTTCCTCCACCCTGGGCGCCCCCACCCCCCGCCCCCGCCAGACGCCTGGCCCGAGCCCGCGGGAGCCGCGGAGCAGAGCGCCTGGTCCAGGCGGGACCCGGGTCCGCGGCACACGCCTGCCCCCTGGCGGCCCCGCGGGTCCCCGCGCCCCGCACGAGGGCTTCTCCCCACAAAGCGGGGACCTTTCCCTGCTTCCGGGCCGGGGCCGCTCAAGAACCTGGGCTGCTCGAGGACCTGGTCCGGTGGCTCTGGGTGTGGGATTGTCTTTGCGAGGCGGGTTAGAGCGCAGGATCCTGTTCTCTTTGCATCCCTGTCCATTTTCCACACTGTGTGGGTGTTACCTTGTGATAAGAAAAAATCTTACAAACATTACTGCTTTTTTAAAATCACATGGAGCCTGTCCAGCCAAGGGAATTCTGGGTTTTCTAGCGTCTCCATTGGCATGAAGTCTCCCAGGATTGGCTGGAAGAAAGGAAACTAGGACTTGCGTCATTGGAGTTGATGGTCCACCCTCCGAGTATGCTGGGATTAACTTTCTTTAAGAAGAAAGGGAAACGTGTCCCCAACCTCAGGATAGGGTGGGGTAAAAGCCACCGATGAGAGGAGAGCTGTAGGGTGGGTCAATCAAGCGCTGATGGTGCCAAGGGGGACTGTATTGGGGACATATTTGAGAGCAGGGATTTATTTCAGAAAGGGGCTATTAACAAGCCAACATTTACGAGGAGGCTGCCTGCCTTTCCCAAGCACTGGGCTTGCCTTTGGGAGAATTCATCAGAGCTGAAGCA
This sequence comes from Aethalodelphis obliquidens, assembly GCF_003676395.1. Lineage (NCBI taxonomy): Eukaryota > Metazoa > Chordata > Mammalia > Artiodactyla > Delphinidae > Aethalodelphis > Aethalodelphis obliquidens. The sequence goes on from NW_020837958.1 coordinate 35,424,820, forward strand.
CCGGTGGGAGCTGTACCCCACTGGTGCTGAGGGGGAATCAGCAAGAACGCTGGGTGAGGCCCCAGAAGGTACTGTGGAGAACAGCTCTGGCCACCACAGAGAAAAGCTGAAGTGGCCACAAGGAAGACACAAGATCTCTGAGGGGAAAGCAGAGCCTGGGGTCCTCGGGGGTCTCCTGGGAGGCGGCCATCCCAGACTCTTGAGATCCACTTTGCAGCCTGCTGGGGCCCTCCAAGCAGCTGGTGTGACTGGGCAAGTGGGAGCCTGGCTGGGAGGAGCCGTCACTCTAGGCCCTCGCTTATTCACTCACAAGTGACACCTGCCCGTGGAAGTGTAGCCCCCATGACTGACCTACCTCAGTCACCTGTGGGATTTCCTCAGAGCTTACCAGTCTGCTGGCAAAATGCCCATTAGGGGACCTGCCCCAGCCAAGATGGAAACCCCTCACCACACATCAGCAGGGAGTATGTCTCTGCGAAGTGGAGAAACCTGAGCCGGTTATGTATTCCCTCACCGATGAGGGACAGATATGCCTCCACGTGTGACACCCTTAGAAGGACACATTCCCTCTGAGAACGCAGACTCTGAACCCAGCTCACCCAAGGTAACTCCGCAAGGTAGAACCATGAGTAGGACCCAGGTCTGCGTCACTCTGGAATCCAGGTTCTTTCCAACTCAGTACTTTTGAAAGCCAAGCACTGACCAGTTAGAATCTCAGGCTGTGAGGGCAGCCACTGTAGAAAGAAGCCATTCACACTGTCCCTTTATCTTACAGCTAATTGTGCTGTGAGGAGAACAGGGCCTTGGGACTTGGGGATGAAATCTACGTTTTTTGGATTCCCTGCATGTCCCTTGTGAACAATATTTCAGGCGCGAATGGCCTCCACATGGGAACAGAAAGCCCCATAGGCGGCGTGGGGCAGTGCATGGGGGGATGGGGCCTGGGCTCCGGAGGGGCTGCGGGACAGGTGACCATGGAGGTGACGGCAGTCTCGGCACCCCTGAAACCAGCCTGTGGGCTTACAGTGCATCTTCCCGGGGGAACCAGCCCAGGATGGTCCTGGTTGACCCATAGGAGGGGTAGAGACTTTGAGAGCAGAGGAGAGAAGACATGGAAGATAGGACCCCAGGGAGGCTGCTTTCAGAGACCCACCGTGTGAGAGAGCGGCCAAGACGTTGCAGGAGAAAAACCCAGAGCTCACCTCCTCTCACAAGCGCACCAAAATTACAACTATCTGCAGGATAACCATCGGTGAAAAAGACCGGAACCTACCAGAAAAGATCTTCTACAACTAAAGACATAAAAAAATGTTGCCAGAGCTGCTCCAAGTCTTTGCTCAAAACCCATCAACACCCACCTTTAGCAGGAGTGTCCCTGCTCACAGCCTACCAACGCCCCCCATACCCTTTAGCAGGAGTGAACATAAATCTTTAGAGGGTCCAGAGATGAGAAATGAAACTACTCACACAAAAAAGAAAAACCAGCAAAAGTGGATATTTAAGTTTATAATCTAAAAGCTCTCCTTATTTAATCCTACTTTTCCAGAATCTGGTTAAAAAAAAAACAAACCACGGTGTTAACTTATACCATACGTTCAATTTGCTCTATCTTCTGGGCTTCAACAAAGAAACACTGATGGCAAATTTAAAATGTGACTAGCTCCTAATTTACCGCTTCTGTAGAGCTTCTATGTTTTCAACCACTGTTCCGATTCTAGGCTTTTATTCTGTTAAGAATATATTTTAATGATATACTTAGTTGTGTTGTATCTGTCGAGGATTTTATTTTGGTGACATTTCAAAAGATTAGTTTTTAATCAGCCTTCTGGTAAAATCTACATTACTGAATAAGAAAAGCAGATTTTTAATGGCTTAAAAAAGAAGAAAAAAGAAAAACCCAGATAGAACCAGCCGGGGCCAAGATGGCGATGAATCTGACCTCCAACAGACCTCAAGTCTCATTATACATTGATTTTACTACATTAGCATATTAAATAACACACCTACCAGCAGCCAAGACCAGATATTAAGGAGCAGAAAAGGATAAAAGGGGGATGGGACCCACTCCCTCAGAAAAAGCCCTGCCCCTTCCCCCGCAGACTACCCGCAGACTACTGCATATGCCTCCACATAGCAGGCCTTGCTCCTCCTCCCTTTGTCTTTACTCTTTAAAATTAAGCCCCTCCCGCCAGGTGGGAGAAGTTGATCTTAGTTCCGGCTTCTCCGTTCTCTGGCCACCGGGTGAGCCTATGCTATGTCAATTTCAGCTCTGGTTTTATTATCGGCTGCTTGAACCCAAAACGAAAAAGAACTCTACCCCACCAAGGCAGAGAGCGTCAATTGGGCTAAAGGGCCCAAGTAGGGTCCATAGGACTTAATTCGGTAACAGAAGGAACCAAAACGAGACAGGTTGGAGAGACAGACTCGCGATATAATCAAACCCTATTACCCCCGGGTGGGCTACCCTCAGACTGGAGAATAATTATAGTGCAGAGGTCCTCCCACAGGAGCAAGAGTTCTGAGCCCCACGTCAGGCCCCCAGCCCAGGCGGGGGTTCAGCACCATGAAGACGACCCCCAGAGCATTTGGCATGGAAGGCCAGTGGGGCTTAACTGCAGGAGCCCCTCAGGACCGGGGGAAATAGACACTCCACTCTTAGAGGGCGCACACAAAATCCCACGCACACCTGGGCAAAAGCAATAATTTGATAGGCGCCTGGGCCAGACCTACCTGCCGGTCTTGGAGAGTCTCCCGGAGAGGCAGGGGGCACGGCTGCGGCTCGCCCTGGGGACAAAGTCACTGGCAGCAGCTTTTCTCAGGAGCTACTTCTGCTGCGTGGACGCCGCTGCTGGCGGGCGCCATTTTTAAAGTCTTCCTCCAGCTCATTAGCCCAACAGCCTGCAGGTGCCGGCGCTGGGACGCCTGAGGCCAAAGCAGCTAACTGGGCGAGGACACAGCCCCAGCCTTCTGCAGACAGGCTGCCTAAAGACTAAAGAGCCCACAGCTGCCTTTAGACGCAGCCCTAGACAACGCCCTGCCCACCAGAGGGCCAAACCCCAGCTCTACCCACCAGGGGGAAGAAAACTACAATGCCCCAACGGGGGCCTGGCTGGCCCTGTCCACTTGTCCACTCGTCTGTTCGTCCCGTTGCAGACGAACGCAACCTTCGGGACACCCTGAACCTCATACCCAGGTGTGTCAGGAACCACCCTCTGCCCAGCAACTGATCTAAAGCAAACTCCAGGATCCCTGGGCCCTGCAGCTAGACTCCAGGAACCAGCTCTGCCTGCCAGTAGTCCGGCACTAACCCCAGGCCCTGGCTTCACCTGCCAGTGGGTGGGCAGCAGACGCAGAGTCTTCGGGACCCTGACTCTGCCCACCAGTGAGCCAGCCCTAGCCCCGGGGCCCCCTAGGGATGAAGGAACAAGACAAAACCCCAGAAGAACTAAGTGGGGGTAGGCAATTTACCCGAAACAAAGAGTTCAGAGTAATGATCGTAAAGATGATCAAAGAACTCGGTGGAGAATGGATGCACAGAGCGGGAAATTAGAAGCTTTTAATAAAGCGTTAGAAAATATAAAGAACAACCAGAGATGAAGAATACAATAACTGAAATGAAAAATACACTAGAAGGAATCAATAGTAGACTCAATGATACAGAGGAACAGATCAGTGAGCTGGAAGACAAGAGTAGTGGAAATCACTGCTACAGAACCAAAGAAGAATGAAAAGAAATGAGGACAGTGTAGGAGATCTCTGGGAAAACATCAAATGCACTAATATTCACATGATAGCGGTCCAAGAAGGAGAAGAGGAGAGAAAGGGCCTGAGAAAATATTTGAAGAGATAAAAGCTGAAAACTTCCCTAACCTGGGAAAGGAAACAATCACCCAAGTCCAGGAGGCGCAGAGAGTCCCATACAGGATGAACCCAAAGGGGAACACACCAAGACACATTGTAATTAAGAGACCCATTGTGGGCTGCTGGTCAAAGCAGAGAGTGCTGGTTAAGGGGAAGAGGCTGGGTGATACGGGACAGGAAATGAGAGATTCAGATGGGGAAGACGGGCAGGCTGCGGGGCTCAGGGCTGAACAGAATGGGGGTTGCTAGACAAAGCTTCCCTCTCCCACTCATCACGTCCCGCTGGCCCTCAGCCGGGCCCTGAGGACTGCTGTTGAGGAGGTGGACGTAAACAGTGAGGAAGGCCTTCATTCCTGTGGGTGCACAGCCCTGAGAGTCAGTGCGCTGCATCTACGTGGTAGAGGTGGAAAAGGAATCTCAGGCTAACCCTGGATGGAATTTAGTGTCCACCACAGATTCACCCACTACCCAAGGCCAAAGACTCAGCAACCTCAGAAAGGTCAATGGAAGCTGAGCACACGACTAGGAGGGGTCAGGGCCACTCCTGAGTGGTGAAGCAGGGACACGCAACCAGCTGCGTGATGGGAGATAGAAAAAACTGAGATTAAAAACGTGTGACATCAACTGTATTTAAAGGACCCAGCAGGGGGCAGGTGCTGTCATGAACCACATCCTGGAAGAGGGGCAGCTGTTCCTGGGTAGATTTGGCCCATCCCCTTCCAGGTCCTTCTGTGCAAAGGTGAGGGCTTTGGACCAGCTGACCCCTAGGGACTAGCCAGTCCAGCATTCTAGAGGCACTAGTTACAAAGAGCAAACTACAAATCTTGAGTGTAAAGCTGATATCTTTTACTTAGGTAACCGCTACCCATTTCCAGCGTCCCAGAAGGTTCACTTGTTTCCAGTCAATAACCACCCTTCCCACCCCCAGCTAACCACAATTCTGACTTCGAAATCCACAGATTAGCTCTGCCGGTTCTGGAAATTAATATAAATGGAATCAAACAGTATTTTCTCTGTGTTTGGCTTCTTTGCTCAACATAATGTCTGTGAGATTCATCCATGTTGCTGCATCTCTCAGTGACACTCTTTTTAAATAAAGTATGGTCTCCTTGGTCTGAATATACCATATTCATTGATCTGTTCTCTGCTGATGAGCACTTTGGTTGTTGCTGGTTTGGGTCATCCTGAATGAAGCTGCTGTGAACCTCCTTGCAGGGCCTTCTTGGGGACACCTGCCTAATTTCCCTTGGGGGAACCGCTGGCCCATAGGGTAGGTGTTGTCTTTAGCTTGAGTAGATATCACCATACGGCTTCCTAAAGTTGAGGGGTGACTTTTACAGGTCTCAAAATGAATATCAAAATAAGGAAGGAAGTAGAGGGAGAGCAAGAGGAAAGAAACAGATAGACCTTAAAGTATTCCCAAGACTGATTCTTTCAGTAAATGTTGAGCCCCTACTAGGAACTGCTAACAGCTGGGCCGCACCTCTTCCCCACTTCCCGTGGCCTGGCGTCACCTGATCCCTGCTCCACTAGGGCAGCTACGCCTTGCTGGCACAACCCTGAAGGCACGACGGAGGATCTGCCAAGTGTAACAGGCACCAGTGCTCCGTGAGGTACATCACCAGCCAGGCCGTTAATCTGAACACTCATCCCCCACCAGCTGCCGAATGGTTCCGACAGCCCCTCCCTGTGCTCAGCCACTCACATGAAGAGATCAAGGTCACGGCGGCTTTACATTTCACGCCTCAGCACCCTGCATCCCAGGGAGACTTTAAAGCATATCCAAAGCAATTCCCTTTGCACCTATGCTGAAAAGGCATTTACAGCGTTCCTGAAGCACAACGCCCCGCACAGGGTGAGCCAAGGCTCCCGCCCTCTGCTCTCTGCCTGCTCACAGAGCACGCGGCCACTCTCCCCCCACGTGCGCCCCAGTTACACCAAAGAGGTCACTCCTGCTGCTCCTCCTGGGGAAACCCTGACTCTAAGAGACTGTTGTGCTCCGAACCTAGATCCTGCCTTTCTGCAGAGAAGGTTTTCTCCACCTCAGCACTAGTCACATCTTAGGCCATATTAAGCCTTTGTTACAGGGACCGTCCCGTGAATTGTAGGTAATTTAGTAGCATCTCTGGCCTCTACCCTGTAGATGCCAGTAACAAACCCAGGAGTGACAATTAAAATGTCTCCAGACACTGCCCCTCCAGATTTCTGCTTGGGGGGTTCAGGGAGTATCATCCCTGGTTGAGAACCACTGCAGTAGAGAAAGAAGTTAGGGACTTCCCTGGTGGTCCAGTGGTAAAGAATCTGCCTTCCAATGCAGGGGACACGGGTTTGACCCCTGGTCAGGGAACTGTGATCCCACATACTGCAGGGCAACTAAGCCCGCGTGCCACAACTACTGAGCTCGTGCGCCTCAACTAGAGAGCCTGTGTGCTGCAAACTACAGGGTCCACGCACCCTGGAGCCTGCGCACCACAACTAGAGAAGAGAAAAAAACCGCACGCTACAGCTAGAGAGAAGCCCGCGAGCCGCATCTAGCAAGGAGCCCGAGCATCACAACGAAGGTCCCGCGTGCTGCAACTAAGACCCGACGCAGCCAAAAAAAAAAAGTTAAAAAAACACCAGCCAGTGTGTTCTCTCTTCTAGAAGGAAATGATCAGTTTTCCAAGACAATCACGCTGGACTGAGTGGGCCTGCTTAATCCACAAGAGGCGTTTTAATCTTGGCAACTGTGTAAAACCAAAACAAAAAAACCACACTGTTTACTCTGGTAAAACTGAAAGAAAAACTAAGAGGCATAAAAAGAAAATTCGGGAAAGCAGAGGTAAGAGGATTTGGAGGGCACAGCAACAATGAGGGAGAAATCATCTTTGTAAATTCCCGTTTGTGAGCTGACACATCCACCACGGTTTCCCACATGAGTGACTCAAATGCCAAATTGGAGGCCATAGCTAACTTCATGATAGCACTGGTTTGGGGGCTCCAAACTGCAAACCCAGTGTTTTCAGGAAGTGTCCCTAAATCCAAGTTCATCTCATTATATGAAAACATGCACACATACACACAACCTTACTCTCCTGTCCTATCAGATCAGACAGTTGAAAATGTATGCTCTTCTGGTATTTTTTTATTTTCTTACTGATTCCATTTTACTAAAACAAACAAAAACCATACAAAACACTTTTAATATACCTTAGAAAATTAGCAAAAAATTAAGTTCAGCATATTACATTGTACAACATTTAGGTAAGAATGTTTGAAAATTATAAATATTTTGTTCCTTCTCAACATAGCACGTCACAAAAATACATTTTAAAACTTTTTTCATGAATGATTCCTAGAAATGATCATATCCCTATTTATCAAGGAAAAGGTCTGATTAGGACAAGCATTCACGGACACCTGAAATGTTCTGTACAGTAACTACAAAAGTAAAACCAAGGGGTCTGCCGGCACTTGGACAGTTGAAACCATTTTAAATATTAGGAGGAATTCAGTTAGTATCAAGACATCATTCCAAATGGGATTTACTTAGTTCATCTCTGTGCTGTCCTTGACTCGTAAGTATCTATCTCAGCCAAAGCACTGTTTGAAAGACTTCTGCCTCCTTGAGATAGCGCCGCTGGGGCTAGGATGCCAACCGGTCACACTGCATGAACCTGCACAACCAGAGACACAGACGGCAACCGCTTAGAATGAGGGCCACGTGTGAGAGAAACGCCTTCTCCAGTAGAGCATCCGTGGTCACAGGCAGTCCACGTCAACTGCGGGCCACGGCGAGCAGGCTGGCCCATCTAGTTTAGGAACAAGCACTCGGAGGAGGAAGAACAACGGCCCGGCCCGCAGAGGTTCTGGTAGCCGGTGAGCTGAGCGCCGCTCGCTGCCAGCCACACGCCGCGGGTCGATGAGGACGCCACTGCGCTGTCCGAGCGCTGGCCCCACCGGCAATCTGAGGGAGCTAACGGGAACTTTCAGAAGCTGAAGTTTTCAGAGAAAGGGTAAATAAAGAGCTTGACGATGCTGACTTTTTTTTTCTTTTCAGGTAAGCCCTTCTTTACAGGCAGATAAGTAAGGAGGCTTCCTTAGTATACTGACCAGGAGGCACTGAAAGAAGAAGAGTTAGAAGCAGCAAAGCCAGGTCCTTTTGTCTTTAGCATAAAGCTTTCCAGTTATACTCAGAACCTACATAACTGACATGACTTCTGCTCACTCCGTGGCCTTCTTTCCTTTCCAGCTCTTCTCTCTCTCTTCAAGTTCTGCCTGGGTGAAAGCTGCAGGGCCCCAGTTAGTGATCAGGTGAGGGTTTTTTGAACCTAAGAGACAAACATGCATTAAACATAGGAAGTCTTATATTCTTCAATTAACATTATCATTTTTCCACAGACAAAGGAGTAACTTTTCTACGTTATTTCTTCTCTGAGGAACATCCATAAAGGTTATACCAGCCAAAACAACTAGAAGATGTATACAAAGGGGATTAACCAGGCCTTCTTATCTATCAGAGGGCAAGTGATTATTCAAGAGAAATTTACTGTAAACAGCTGGGTTTCTGTATATTTGGGCTGAGGAAGTTTGTTTTTTGGGGTTTTATTTTTAGCACAATTCAAGTACACAAATAAAACAGAAAAATAAATTGACTAAATATCTGATTACTTCAAAGAATGTGTTACCTGGTTCTATCAATCGAATTAACCCTTCATGCTGGGCCACTCTGTCCTTCCAGCTCTTGGTCTTGTTAGTTGCCATCTCCAGCTTCTTTTTAACTCCCTAGAACAAAAGCAGATTTTAGACTATGCAAACACACAGGTAGTTTAAGAGTCAAATGACAATGATTAGGCACTTACTATACACTAGTGGATTATCTCATTAAATCATCACAGCCATAAGAAGCACGAAATATTATTATCCCGTTTTACAGATGTGGAAACTAGGATTCAGAGCAGTTAAGTAACCTGCCCGAGGTCACACAGAGGACGTAATTCGCACTAATTACAGATGAATATATAAGACCCTCGTGTGCCAGTTCCGGCTTACTGCCGCTCGGCTCCAAACCCACCCTTCGCTGTCTTGCCTGTGCCGTTAGGCTAACGTTCCCTCGACAGCTGGCACCACTTAAGCTTCGTTAGTGGAAGGGCTGGCGGGACACTGCAGGAGGCTCCACTGTGCTCTGCGCAGCAGCTCCTGCGGCTAGTGGGACACCCATGGTGCTCACACCAGTGGGTTTTAGCGTCACCTCCGCTGTGGGCAGCTTCCACCAGTGCCCCAGAGGGTGGCTTCCCAGTCTCAGCACCTCACTGAGCTTTTCTGCCACCCAGTGGGCGAAGGCCATGCCCTCTCCAAGAAGGACTGGCTCACAGCACTGGGCTAAGGGAGCAAAGTGGATGTGTTCCTCCCCTGGGCGCTCTGCCTCAGCCCTAGAGGCAGTGGCTGCTTCCTGTGTCTGCCCTTCCTGCAGCTCAGTTTTCTTTGCTGCTCAGGAGGTAATCCCCTGTTAGAGTTAATAGTCGTTTATATTAAACCTTCCCTGTTCATATTGCCGGCGTAGTTTCAGTCTCTTGATTGGACTCCAACTGTTACGCCCCATCGCCTGTAAAAAAATTCCTACCTACAGCTAAACACAATTCTTACACCGCTTCTTACAGTAAAGCAAATATCCTGTTGCTTTAAATGTTTAAGAATATTTAAATGCACGTGTTTGCAGGGCTGGGTTTAATGACCTCGTACTGCTCAAGTGCTTGCTTCCGCTCAAGCTCCAGCTGTTGCAGCTGCTCCACGGCTTCCTGCAGGGCCTGCTCTTTGACGGCGCGCTGGTTCTCCAGCTCCTGCTTCTCCGCCTCCGTGGTGCGAATGGCCTGCTGCTGCTCCAAGTGCCACTTCTCCAGCTCGGCCCTCTTGGACGACTCTTCCTCCAGCAACCTGCGATGCGAGCTCGGCGTCAGACCCGCCCGGTCACCGCCCCTGACCCAGCAGATGTCGGAGCACGCCAGAGCCACAGAGAAGCCTGGGGGTCATCTAACCCACCGCTCATTTCACAAGAGGGAAACTAGATTCACAAAGTGGCTAAGGTGACTCATGAGTCCTGCTCCAAGCTCTGTTTCACCCTTTTATGAAAAAAAAATGACAGTAAAAATAACATGCGTTGAAGGCTTAACGGGCCAAGAAGGAAGTGTGTTTTCTCAATTAATCCTCACAATAAACTTAAGTACTATTATTATTCCGTTCAGAGATGAAAAAAGTGAGGCACAAAGGCTAAGTGACCTGCAGGGCCGTGTTTTGAAATTTGCCGGGTTGCTACAACATTAAAACATTTTTTATCTAGTGAAGACCTATCACCAAGGAAAAAGCTGACTAATGAAAGCAAGAGAAGAAGGAGCTGACAAAAGGTAGAGTGAGCAGACACCATTTCCTAACGAAGCGCTGCCTGTCAGGCTCTTCACCTTCCTTGCTGCTAACCCTCCACAATTCTGCAAGGTGTTATTATCCCTGCAGATGAAGTCAAAGGGTTTAAAAGTATGACGCACAGGTAAGTAATGGATTTCAACCCAGGCCTGTGTGACTTCAAAATGTTATCTTTTAATAACAGGCTACCTATCTGAGAATATCCAGCTATGCCAGTATTTAATAAATAAATTAACGTGCAGCCCCACCTGTACCCAAAGTGTAGACAATGTGGTTAGATGCCAGCCCAGGACGGGACGCATCTCTACCGGCTTGACCATCAGAATTATGGTAACAAGCCACACGGCAGGCCAGTAACTACTACCCAAGAGCGTTTGCGCTTCTAAAACCGACAACAGCAGAAGTAACGTAACAGACTCCACAGCCCCTATCTGACTACTCCAATCCCCATCCCCAGTCCCACACCGTTGTAAGAATTCCCTCTACAACATCCTACAGGGTTGTTCTCCAGTTCTGTGTGATGGGCCACGCTTCACAAACCGGGTCAGTTTATTTCTGGCAGCCTTGATTCTTAGAAAGTTCTTCCTCAAGTAAGATGAGCTCTCCCATCCCCTACCCCGGGTTCCACCAAGGGCCAATCTGCACCCTCTGAGACGTCCCTCGGAGTGTGACATCCGCAGTGAACACATCACTGCCAACGTGGGCTGACCAGTGCAGAGTGGACTCACTTACTCAGTGTGTATATATTCCACACTGTCCATGTGCTTTTCTAGGCACAGGGGATACAACAGTGAATGAGACCGGAAGGATTCTTCATCCTAGTGGTGAAAATCTGGAGGGGAAGGGACATTTGCAGGAGGTTAGGCTGCCCAGCCTGAATCCCCTTCACGTGTCTAGGGATGTCTTGATGGAAGCCACTGACACAAAGGAGCAGAGACAGTGAAGAATTTATCTTTTGGTGGCAGCAACATCTAGTGTCAAGTGATGGCAGGAGCAATGGGGACAATTGACTGACCGACCCACGGTGCCAATGTCGACATCAGCGGCACCCTCGCTGGGCTCTTGCCGTGGCCTGGTCAGCGCTGCTCAGCCTCCCTTGGTTCCTGCCTGTGTTCAAGGCCTGGCCACCTGCCTTCTGTGGAATTGGTGAGTTTCTCAAGAACCTTCCAACAAATGCTTTTATTGCTTTAGCTAACCCAAGTTGGTTTCTGTGGCTTACAAACAAGACTCCTGACTAAAGACTTGAACCTCTCTGTGCCTCAGTTTCTTCATTTATAAAAAAGGAATAGGAACTATACCTACCACCAAAGGTTTGCTGATCCACTAAACGTGATAATGCAAGTAAGGTACTTAGAACAGTGCCTACCATGTCGTAAGTGCTGAATAAATATCAGTTCATAGTATTATGGTGGGACTATCACCTCACTTGCTCTGAACACTTCATGAAGGCTGCTTGAGAGTATATGAGGTTTTTGGCAATCAATCATATCAGGGAAGTAAAACCCTGAATCTTTTCAAATGAGCTGCTATTAAGCCAAGTACCCTGGATCCTATATTGTTCTGTTGATATTTTAAATTATCTTCTTGCTCTAAAACCATCACTCCAGCCTGTCAGCACCTTTTTTGAATGCTTATTTGACATTCTATACGTTGCATAGCTTCCCCATCTGCAGATGAGCTAAAGGAACAGAAACCAACATACTCCGAGTGACCACCAAATCCAGACGTTACACGAAACTCTTTGCAAGCATCCCCTCCCTTACCCTTCACAACAACCCTACGAGCTTATTGTATAGATAAGGAAATGAAGGCTGCAAGAAATGAACTAACTTTTCTAAAATTACACAGCTAGGAAGTACCGGGGCTGGGAATCAAACCCAGACCTCACTCCAGGGCTAGGCGCCAACCTGCCTTCAAATACACGAAGAGTATTATCGCATGGAAGAGACTGTTGTTGCACATGGCCCCATGCGTAGAACCTGGCTCCATTCGTTCAAAAAAGACTCCTTGGACACTGACTGTGTGCCATGCACTGTACTAGTTGCTGGGAATACAGACCTAAGGTACGCTCCTAGGCCTCACAGACACAAAAATTTAGTGGGTGGAAGTTATAACCGGACAGACTATGGCTCCGTCTCAAGAACTTTCCAATGATTGAGTTGTCCAAATGTTAAACGAACAGTTTCCTTCTGAGTTCCCATTCCGGAGAGGATAGATAACCTTCAGGATTACACATTTTTTTAAAAAAACTTCAATTTTAGTGGGGAAAAAAAACCCCAACAAGATCCAGATGGCTCAAGTCAAAGTTCTTGTATTTAAACAATTCACTATAAAAAATATCTCTGGGAAAATTTAAGACACTGACAGAGAAGGCACCATCCATTGGAAGAACAATGAGATGCCAAATGTTCGAAGAATGACTTGCTATTGCTTAAAGAAAGGACAGAGGCTAACTAAAAAGCCCTCTAGGGCTTCCCTGGTGGCGCAGTGGTTGAGAATCTGCCTGCCAATGCAGGGACACGGGTTCCAGCCCTGGTCCAGAAGATCCCACGTGCCGCGGAGCAACTAAGTCCGTGCTCCACAACTACTGAGCCTGCGCTCTAGAGTTCACGAGCCACAACTACTGAGCCCACGTGCCACAACTACTGAAGCCCACGCGCCTAGAGCCTGTGCTCCGCAACAAGAGAAGCCACCGCAATGAGAAGCCCACATACCGCAACGAAGAGTAGCCCCCGCTCACCGCAACTAGAGAAAGCCCGCACACAGCCAAAAATAAAAATAAATTAAAAAAATAATAAAAGCCCTGTATATACACCCTCAGCCTAAGATTATATTACAGTTCATTAGTACCAGACTTAAATGTTTCTATCTCAACTCCACGATGACCTCCCTTGATTTCCTACCCAGAAAGGCCTACCCTGAGTGGGAGCAAGGAGAAAGCCCCCTTTGCCAATCTGACAAAATGTCCCTCTGGGGCTTCCCTGGTGGCGCAGTGGTTGAGAGTCTGCTTGCCGATGCAGGGCACACGGGTTCGTGCCCGGGTCCGGGAAGATCCCACATGCCACGGAGCGGCTGGGCCCGTGAGCCATGGCTGCTGAGCCTGCGCGTCCGGAGCCTGTGCTCCGCAACGGGAGAGGCCACAACAGTGAGAGGCCCGCGTACCGCAAAAAAAAAAAAAAAAAAAATGTCCCTCTGAATCAGGCCCAGCCTCCTGTGACTTCGGGAAAGAGATGGACTCGCCTCACTTAAAAATGACCACTAGAGGGCGCGAACCTGTCCACTTCAAGTTCCAAAAACTAAAGTCAAGTTCCAAAAACTAAGGTAAAAGAACAATTTAGAGTAGTAAAATTCATAAAATGGCCTTATATACCCCAAGAAAAACTAGTTAGTTTTTGTGCAGTAATATCAGCTTATTGGAGCAGAGCTGTATGTAGTAGTTATATTTGCATTTAAAAGGTTGGAACCATTTACTTAAATCAGAGTGTACAAAATAATTAGCCAGAGCATTTTTTTTTTTTTTTTTTTTTTTTTTTTGGCCGCATTGCACAGCATGCAGAGATCTTAGTTCACCGACCAGGGATAGAACCCGTGTCCCCTGCAGTGGAAGCACAGAGTCCTAACCACTAGATCGCCAGGGAATTCCCTAGCGAGAGCTTTTTAAATAACAATATTCATGCCTGGGCTCCTATCCACAGATATTTTGATTTACTAAATTTGTGACAGGCCCTACATGAGTATTTTTTAAAAGGTTTATAGGGGATGATGATATTTACCACTGGTTAAAAACTACTGGCATCAATTATCCAAAACTGTCTTATTCAAAACATCACTCATTCTATAAACATGAAATAACTAATACTTTAATAAATTTCTGGAGTTATCTGGTTTCCTTTATGATCTAATCTCTGCCGTGTCATAATTAACCTCCCTCACAGCTTCAGAGAAGTAAATATATATAATATATCTCACCTGTGAATTCTCTGCACAAGGTGATCTATAAACTCTTGACACATCACAAATGATAAGGAGGTTCAAAAACGTCTAATGTCCCTTAGAATGTCTCTCTTTGCAAGTCACATGGGACCAAACCTTCCCATGCAGTGGATGGTGTGCTAACATCACTGCCCAATAACAACAGGGTGGTGATTCCCATCCTCTGGTTAACACCATGGTGAACACACACTTGTGGGACCCATAAATGCCAGGCAATGTGCTAGGCATTTAATTTTCTATTTAGAAGATAATTTTTTCCTTAATAGAATCAACCTTTTCAAAACCTAATTCATTTATTTTTAAGTCATTTTTGGCAACATACATAACAAAGAAACCTCCTTCTTTCTTTCCTCCTGAAGATTAAAAGAACATCTGTTGCTGCTCCACGTGTGGCATGGCAGCTATGGAAAATGTACCCCAGCTCATCCCACAAGTGCTCCTAAAACAGGGGGCGTAGCTTAAAGCACAAGATATGCCTGCACTGACCAGCTGGGGAAACAGTTTTTAGCGCTGCATCCCCTGACATGACATCTTAAAGAAAGCAAATGCGGAAGCAAGTTAGAAACTGGGAGAGGGTAGCTGAGCCCTGTCTTTAGCCCTATAAGCAAGGGTCTCCCAGCGGCCCAGACTGGGAATAAATAGCCCAGCCAGCCAAGCCCCCAGGGTCTCTCCAATCTGTCAGAGACCCCTCGCTCTCCAGCAGAGTTAGTCATTCCTAGAAAGTGTATGAGGAGTCCAGGCAAAGCACATAAAGCACAGAGGATGAGGCGATCGGCACCTGGCCTGAAGCTTCCGCACAGTCTCTTCATCTTGCCGGGCCTGCCTCTCATCCTCGAGAGCCTCCTGCAGCTTTAGGTACATGTCTTCCAGCTCCTGGACCCGCTGCAAATACTGTTCCAGTTCAGAGGATTTCTGGGCAACCTGTTCTTCCATCTGCTGCCTGATCTGACGGTATAAAAGAGTCATGTTTAAACTCAGGTTGACTTCGCCCTCAGGGAAAGCCTCCCGCTCGACCACCACCCTGAGTGAAGCCGCAGCACAGCCCACAGCCGCAGCCCATCAGGGTGGACAGGGCCCGTCCTTCACTCCCCGAAGACCGAGGAAGCAAGAGCACCAAACCCAATGCCAAGACCCAAGACCACAACCAAAGAGTCTGGGTCCACAAACTACACCCGAAACGCTGTTCTCCTGCCCTGGTATATTTCTCATCCCTTTCACTCCACATTTCAGACTCAAGAAAAAAATATTTCCCTGTATAATTTCTCTTTAAACTCCTTTCTGTCTTAAAATCACCATCTTTCTACCAAGAGTTTCCTCTAAAGAGAATGAACCTTTTCCCAGTCAGAACAGCCGAAGGGTTAAAATAAGGGGGAAAGGAAAGACTGGCCTGCAGTGAGCCCTTCTGCACTTACCTGGCTGCCCAGCACCCCGTCCTTTCTCCCTCTCTAGGGCACCTCTGGCCCCAGGGGGACCTCAAGCACTTAATTAGTGTTCTAACACATTTATGGTTTCTCCATTCTAGCTAAAAGAGCTTTGAATCTCTGCCTTATAAGTTAAAAGACAAGGACATCCTAAATGCAATAACATACACATTAGCATACGTCTCTGCAGTTTATAAGACACTTTTACTTGCATTAGCTTAGTTCACCCTCATAAGGGTCATGAAGGATCATACGACTATCCCCCTAATTTGAAGAAGAGAAACAAGTTATTCATCAGCAGGAGCAGAGGACACAAACCCAGATCTTCTGGCCACGAGGGCAGCACCCCCCATGTCATACATGCCTTCTTCTCGCGACACAAACACGTCCACTTCAAGTCTGAGCAACAAAAAGGTGCTAAAGGGAACGTCACAGCACCTATTTAATAGGCCCTGGGCCCAGCCCTCTCCCACACACTGCAACTCATGTGAGGAGACCTGTGTTCCAACTAACCAGCTCGCTGCCTGAAGCAACCTGGACCTTGGGTCTCTTGGGGATGAGAACCTCTAATCAGATGATGAGTCAGAGCTGCCAAGAGCGGCAGGCCAGCGTTCACGTGTTCTCCTGACTTCAGAACCCTCACTCTGCTCATGACAGAGGTGCAACGTCATGGAACTTATGCTTACTTTTTCCGTAGCTATTTATTTTCCAAGGCAAGACTCTGAAGGCTGAAAGGGATGCTATTAATAATTGTACCAGGATGGCAGGGACTGTCCCAAGCAAACCAGGAACTTTAGTCCTCCTACCCACAGTACTTACCATCCCATTCCATAAATTTCTACTTGGGGGTCTTGAATGCAAGGTTTACCTTTATATCCTTGGCATGGTACCTGGCATATAGAAGGTGCTCAATAAACCGATAATGAATGAATAACTTCCCCAGGAGCCCACTGCAAGTCAGCAACAGAGCCAAGCTGGCAAGATGATCTCACTCTAGCCTCCCAGCTCTTCACCCTCCACCAACCCAGGCAGGCTTTTGCCCCTCTGCCGACCGGGGCTGGCTCTGTGAGTTAAGGCCGCAGCAGCACCTCTGGGCATGCGATACTCACAAGCTTCTCCCGCTCCAGCTCCGTGCTGAACCTGGCCTGTAGTTCCACTTGAGTCTGAAGGCGCTTCTTTTCTTCTTCTGCTGCCCGAGATGCTGCTTCTTCTAGTTTCTACCCAAAAACCCATCCACAGAAAAGCAGGGAATATTACAATGGAAGTGCATTTGGAGAGAAATGGTCACACTTAAACATTATGGAGGAAGTCAAACATTCTCAGTGTTCAATAAAGACCGAATAAAACTTGTAGATCCACTGGAATTCCATTCCAACAATTTTCCCAGTCAACATACAAAACAAATTAGGTAAATGAATGATTCCTCATAACTCTGAACAACATTTTGCCAAGAAAATTTTAGTACAGTCATTAAGTTAAATTCACTTGCAAATGCATTCATGAGGTAGGAATCTATTTCTTGAGCTTGTCCTATACAGTTTTGTCATCTTAACATTATTCCTTAAAACTTTATCAGAGCTCAACTTCCCAAAGGGTGCATGAGGAACTCCACAGACCCTTTCCCTGGCAAAACAACATTTAGAAGAAAAGCAAAAACAACCATTTAAAGTCTCTGGGAATTATCCTAAAAGCATACAGCAAACGGAGAACACTTAGCAAGAAAATCAACTGAATCTCAGCAAGAATAGTGAAAGCCTATGGCATGTGAGCCACGGTGCAGCCCCCTCTCTGCCTACTGCTCCCCCGACATGGCAGTGGAAGGAGGCTCTACCCCATGGCCGTGGAACCAAGAACATAAGCCTCCCTCTCTCCTCAGTTTCCAATCTAGGGCTAAGGTATCTCACAGGAGGGTGCAGACAAAAAAATGTTGCTTGCCGTTCCAATAAACAAAGAACATTGCCCACCATCAAGCCATCAGCCACTGCAGCTGTCCCAACAGTGCACCCTGGGAGGAATTCAGGATGGAGGAAAACAGGATCCTGGCCCTAGATAGTTAAGATGCATATCTAAGAAATAATTTTAATGAGCTCAGATTTGCATCTTCCCATACATTGAAAAGCACTAAAATCATTAACTTGAAATATCTGTTTTTTGTGATTAGCAGTAACTACATGTTTTGTTTTGTTTTGCTTTTTTCAACAAAAACTCCTTTGTATCCTGGCTCCCCGCTTACCTCTTTGGAACAGTTCCTCAGAGCTGAGAAGCTTTCTCCCGGGCTGGCTAGAGTCCTCAGTAAAGTCCCCGAATAAAACATAACTCTCAGATTTTAGCTGTGCTTTTTTTCAGTCGACAAGACCAACAAACTAAACCACAGGCCAGCTAGAAGTCTGACAGGCGAGGCCAGCAAAGAGCCCCCGTGTAGTAGGAACAAGTCTCAAAGACAGGCCTCAAAAACTACATGTGGGCCAGAATTTAAATATCAGACTGTGGGGCCAGGTAGGTTCCAGGGCATTGTTGAAAACAACAGAGCCACTGTGAGATGAACAACTGGAGGTGATACCAACAGAGGCATCCGGCTTAACAGAGAGCTGAGAGACTGACAGAGATCAGAAATGGAGACAAAGAGCTCTGCTGCCACATACAAAAATAAGCTCAAAATAGATTAAAGACCTAAATGTAAGACCAGATACTATAAAACTCCTAGAGGAAAACACAGGCAGAATACTCTTTGACATAAATCAGAGCAATTTTTTTTAAAGTATCTCCTAAAGTAAAAGAAATAAAAGCAAAAATAAACAAATGGGACCTAATTAAACTTTAAAGCTTTTGCACAACAAAGGAAGCCATTGACAAAGCGAAAAGCCAACTTACCAAATGGGAGAAAATATTTGCAAATGATATGACCAATAAGGGATTAATATCTAACATATATAAACAGCTCGTACAACTCAACATCAAAAAAACAAACAACCCAAAACCTTGTACACTGTTGGTGGGAATGTAAACTGGTACAGCCACTGTGGAAAATTGTACGGAGGTTCCTCAAAAAACTAAAAAGCAGAATTACCATATGACCCAGCAATTCTACTCCTGGGTTTTTTGGGTTTGAATATTTATTTATTTATTTATTTATTTATTTATTTGGCTGTGTCAGGTCTTAGTTGCGGCACACAAGATCCTTGTTGCGGCATGCAGGGTCTTTTCGTTGTGGCACGCGAGCTTCTCTCTAGTTGTGGTATGTGGGCTGCAGAGCGCGCAAGCTCAGTAGCTGCAGTGCACGGGCTCTCTAGTTGTGGCACATGGGCTTAGTTGCCCTGCAGCATGTGGGAGCTTAGTTCCCTGACCAAGGATCAAACCCGTACATTGGAAGGTGGATTCTTAACCACTGGACCACCAAGGAAGTCCCCACTCCTGGGTTTATATCCAAGAAAAACAAAAGCACTGATCTGAAAAGATACAGGCATCCCAATGTTCACAGCAGCATTATTTACAATTGTCAAGATATGTAAGCAATCTAAGTGTCTATCAACAGATGAATGAATAAAAAATAGATGTGGTGAATACATATCTACAATGGAATACTACTTAGCCATAAAAAATAATTAAATTCTGCCATTTGCAGCAACATGGATGGACTTGGAAGGCATTAAGCTAAGTGAAATAAGTCAGACAGAGAAAGACAAATACGGTATGATATCACTTATATGTGGAATCTAAAACATACAACAAACTAGTGAATATAACAAGAAAGAAGCAGGCTCACAGATATAGAGAATAAACTAGCGGTTACAGGGGGGAGGGCAAGATAGGGGTAGGGAAAGTGGGAGGTACAAACTGTTGGGTGTAAGATAGGCTTAAGGATGTATTCTACAACACGGGGAATATAGCCAATATTTTGTAATAACTGTAAATGGAGTGTAAACTTTAAAAATTGTATAAAACAAAAGAATGCCAAAAAAGCCCTGCTGACACCTCGGTCACCCCAAGGCACTGTGTGCACGCCCAAGGTTCTGCTTGGGAGGAGGACAGTCAGAGGTTGCACACCATGAGGCAAACAGACTCCACTGAAATAATCCAGCCAAATCATGAAACAAATAAATGAGCAAACAACAATAACAAGCTTTTGGGGGAGGGGCGAAAGCCATATCTAGAGTTGCTACAACGTATTATCTAAAACATCCAGTTTTCAACAAAAAATTATGAGATGTGCAAAGAAAGAGAAAAGTGTGACTCATACGCAGGGAAAAAAGCAGGCAATAAAAACTGCCTTTGAAGGGGCCCAGACACCGGATTTAGCAAAGACTTCAAAGAAGTTATTATATGTTCAAAGAACTAAGGAAACCATGCTTAAGGAAGTCATAGATGATATGATGATATCCCATCAAACAGACAACATCAATAAAGAGACAGAAATTATAAAAAAGAACCAAATGGAAATTCTGGAGTTGAAAAGTACAATAACTGAAATGAAAAATTCACTAGAGGTTCTCATACATACATTTGGGCTGTAGGAAGAATCTATCAAAGATAGATTGATAGGGCTTCCCCGGTGGCGCAGTGGTTGAGAGTCCGCCTGCCGATGCAGGGGATACAAGTTCATGACTCAGTCCGGGAGGATCCCGCAAGCCGCGGAGCGGCTGGGCCCATGAGCCATGGCTGCTGGGCCTGCGTGTCCGGAGCCTGTGCTCCACAACGGGAGAGGCTGCAACAGTGAGAGGCCCGCGTACCGCAAAAAGCAAAGCAAAACAAAACAAAACAAAAAAAGATTCATAGAAATTATGCAATCTGAAGAACAGAGAAGAAAACAGCATCAGAGAAATGTGAGACACCCATTAAGTACACCAACATTCACATAACAGGAGTATCTGAAGGATAGGAAAGAGAGAAAGGAGAAGGAAAAATATTGGAAGAAATAGTGACTGAAAACTTTCCCAATCTGATGGAAAATACTAACCTACACATCCAATAAGTTCAATGAACTCTAAGATAATACAAAGAGTTTAACACATACTTCATATCATACAGACATACACATCATAGTAAAACGGTGGAAAACCAAAGACAAAAAGAAAATCTTGAAAGCAACAAGAGAAAAATGATTCATCACACACCAGGAAACACCAGTAAGACAGACAACCAACTTCAGAAACAGAGGAAGTCAGCACAGAGTGTGGCATTTCTAGGGGTTGCAAAGGGAGAACCCCACCAGGAATTTGGGGCCTTAAAGTATGCCACATCCCAGGGCACAGGTGCTGCATAGGAGGACACAAAAGGATGCTTGAGCTTGTGGTTAGCAGGTGCTCAGTGATTCAAGGCAGAAAGGATCAACCCAAAGGCGCCCCAAATAAAGACCATGACCACACACTGAGGACTCAGCACCACACCCAGAATTGTGATATACACAACTGAGGAAGAAAGTTTCCCAATGAATGTCAACTATCTCATACAGCCTGTGGTACTTGACCTCCTAGCCCTGAGATGGAAAGGGAAGCTGACCCAGACTGTATCTTTGGCTCCAAACAATAAGTAAAACCCCACAATTCTAACACTAAGGGTCTTCCAAGATCCTCATGAGTGAAGATGGGAGCTAAGGGGGAAAACCTAAAAAAGCAACAGATCCTGTCCAGTTCACCAAAAGTGACCTTGACATCCTTAGGGGAATACAATGTCTCATCTTTCTCTGACAAAATTCAACTGTGCTCATTGTTCTTATAAATGTTCTTTTCTGGTCAATGAAATGTCCCTGCTACCCTGAGACCCTCATAACTTTCAAGGGCTGGGTAAACCAGGGCGTCTCACTCAGTGGTCTAGATGTACTTCCTGCGAGCACAGTTCACAAAAAAAATCTCTCTACGGTTGCATTAACCTAGTCTTGGTAGAACCAAAGCTCTACCAAGTAAGTGAGGTCGCTGTGGCCTCTGCAGTGAAATGAGAGCCCGCCCCCAGCCCAGCGTCCACGCCCACCTTCCTCACGGTCTCCAGCTCCTGCTGCTTGTTTTCATTTGCCACCTGGAGCTCCTTCATCTGTCGCTCCAGCTCCTCCTGCTCAGCCAGCACCTTCTTCCGGAGTTCTTTCCGACGCTGACGGGCTTCTTTGTGTGGTGGGGGGCTGCCCAGCTTCAGCAGATGGATGGTAGAATGGATGGCTGTGAAAGGCATGGGAGAAAAAACAGGGAATACCCTTTATTCTTTGTAAGCCTAACATGTAAATGGCATAGTGGGAATAAAACCAGAGACCCAGGATAATTCTGATCCTGCCACTGAGCAGTGGTGTGACCGTGAGCAAGTCACAGAACCTCTTACAGCACGGGTTTCTCATCTCTAACATGAGAGAGATGATCTCTGGAGTCCCTTCCAGCTCCAAAGTTCCGTAACTGCCTATCTGTGCTTAAACAGATCTTGATTTGGGAATATCACACACATTTGAGGAAATCCCAACACTTCCAACTCCCTTTCCTATACTTCCCAAAAGGCCAGGTAAGAACAAGACATAGCAAGGGCTGAGATATAAAGTTCCTGGTATCTGATTTGCTACCTGCTGTATTTAGTCTGCCCCTCATCCATACCTTATGAAACCATCTCCTTCTATACTCCCTTCCCGAGGTGATAACAGCAGCTACCATTTTTTGAATATTTGCTATATATACACCCTTTACATGCATTATATAATTTCTACGTGAAATCTGATTTCTTTCCTGATTGTTTCAATTACTTAAAGAGCTAATACTTTCACATTGTTCAAACTCAAAAGCATGAAAGGACATAGATGAAGTCTCGCTCCTACTCCTATCCCCCAGTACTGAGTTCTCCACTTCACTAGCAACTAATGCTAACAGTTTCTGTGCATCTTTCCTGAGATACTTTAAGCATATACAAATAAACATGTATATACGTTCTCCATCTTCTGTTGACACAAATCTTGGCATAACACACTCTTCAGAGCCTTGGAGAGCTTTCCATATCAGTACATACTGCACAGTACTGCACAATTCTCCACTGTGTAGCTGTACCATAATCTGTTCAACCACTCCCCAATTAATGGATGTTTAAGTTGTTTGCAATCTGTCACAAACATTTCTGCAATGATGTGTCATTTTTTAAATATGCAACTATATCTTCATTTTCTAATTATGAACCCTCACAACAACCTGAGAGGTTGATACTGTTATTTGCCCCATTCCACAGAAGAAGAAAGCTGCTAGAGAATTCCTAACTCAACCCCAGAAGCCCAGGAGAGAGGATTCAGACCCAGGTACACTTGCCTCAAACTCTTAAACCACATCAAAGTGACCATAATTTTCAATAAAACAATTTTACCTATGTTCAAGAATATAACATTCAGAATCCTCTTTCATGATTAAAAATAAAATCTCATAAAGTGTTTCATTCTTTACTAATTTTGGAGTAATACTTTAGTTTGAAAGTTATTAAATCAGAAGTTTGCATTCTTGAGATAATTATTTGAAACTAGTGATTTCTTGTGAAAGTAACAGATCTTGAAAATTACTTGAAGTATTCAAAAGCTATTGCACAATTCCTTTTTCGTTTTACACGTTACTAAATACTCAAAATGGCTACTTTAAAATTCTTTATAGTCCTTAAAAGGGGAAATTCCATGTTCTTTAAATAGTAAGAGTAAAAAAACCTAAAATGTCCAGTTTATAATTTTCCCACACATTCATCAGGCAAATGAAATTGATGAAAATTTTGGGAACTCCTCTCACTTTGTTATTCTTCTAGCTACTGTTTCACATAGAAATAACTATAGACAATGAGGAAACAATGCCGAGTATCTTTAATGAGATCCAAAGCTGAAAGAGCTCTCAAGTTATATCATGACAAGTAATAAAAATTACCTTACCCTGAATCCACTCTTGTTTCTTCTTCTTATCTGAAGCACTGATTTCAAAGGTCTTATCAAAACATTTTATGAGAAAAAGGCATTTCTTTCCATCTTTGTCAGGCAAGGACTAAGACAGAAAGCAAAATTAGTCTTTAAAATTTTATTTTAAAATATTTAGATTAAGTTCAATCTTAATTATTTATATAAGAAGTACCTATAAATGAATATTACTGATTTTCTAATGCTGCCCCCTAGGCAACAGTACTTATGGTAAAAATGACCCTGGATTAGTGTACTACACCTAGACTGGGAGAACCAACACCACCTGATGGGCCATGCTTTGGGCTTTCCTGAGCACAGCAACCCTTGTACCTTAGCACATCTCTTAAGGGAACCCTGGAAGATATACCCATGGACTGTTCCAATAGGTCTTGACTCCTATAGGATATGAGGCTTCTAACCCAGGGTGATTCCCACACCCTCCAGATGCGTCTCTCCCTTCCTTGCACCAGGGGTATTGTTGCTGGCAGGCTGTGGTTCTTGTCCTATATCCTTATAAGTAGACTGGTATGGCCTATGGTAATCTTGTGAGTCTCCATGTTTACTTGAATCTAAGAAGATCCCTTACTGGGCACTGCACACCCTAAGACATTAATACATACCATTTCAACCATCAAAACACATTATCATTTATGAATGAGATCTTAGGTATTTTAAATGTTCTTCAACAAATACAAATGTGGCAATAGTTCAGCTGTAAATTAAAAACTCAAAACTTTATGTTCTTGAGGACTTCACTTCTTTAACCGAATTAGCAGCTGTGACTAAAGTATTCTGAAAGTCACCCTAAGTATTCCAAGGCAATGCTCACATCTTCTTTTGGTTTATCTATTATACTCAAAATGGCCCAGGTTTTCTGATATATTCATGATTTCAAACACTTTCTTACTGAATTTTTTTTTGCTTTATTTTCTTATTTATGATTCCATTTTATTCAAGAAATGATCCCTTAAATATACAAATGAGATTTAATCCCTATATTTTATTCTCGAGTATAAGAAAATAAACTCACATTAGAAAAAAATTTTGTCAGGTATCTAATTTTTTGGTTCAGAAACTATGGCTACTGTATGCCTATATTATTTTGGAAATGTAAATTTTAAGATTATTTTTAAGGCTCTGGAGTCTAGAAGAAGATACACTACTTGAACAGCAGGGGGCAGCACTGGAAAGAGGTAACCGTTGACTCTTACCTCCACACAGCAGTTCTCATCCAAGAGAATGTCTCCTTTCTTATCTTTCAGATCCTCACTCACATAGTAAGAAATTATGTTGGGTTTTAGTACAAACCAGCGTTCAGTCCAGTTTTTCCGTCTATGGCCTTTTTTCATCATGTAACCCTATGAAAGATTAAATCTGATATAAACTCCTGTCCTTTTATTTATAAGAGCTGATACCTCTTCCTTGACATTCTTGCCTACTCCATTATCTGATGTGTGGCCTTGAATACATGAATATCAAAGGTTCTTGCCCTTTGTGGATCATGAACCCTTTGAAGAGCTACAAAGGCAGGGCACTATACCCAGTCAAATTCATGCAAGCATGTGCAGATAAAAGTTTACATAGAATTTTAGACACTCAGAGACATCTCCTCCCCCCACCCAAACCCCCAACCTCGCCAAAAGCTATATGCAGATAAGAGACTGCAAGACCCCCTGATGTTAACAGCATTGTGGGGTTTCTTTTTTTAATACCTTATCTTTTAGGGATGCCTACTGAAATATTTATAGATAAAATGAAATGTCTGGATTTGTGTCAAGATAAGACAGGAGAGCTCAAAGTAGGCGGGGAGGATTAACCAGGTATCAGTGGTTCCTGGGGCTGGGTGATGGGTATACGAGAGTTCATTATACTATTCTATCTGTTCCCTTTAAAATAGAAAACAAACACATGCACACACACAGTGATCTGAGATTCTCAGTAAATCTAGACCTAGACCTCACAGTGATTCTCAGTAAATCTAGACCTCCATCAATGAAAATGCTAAAACCTATCAGTCAACTTGGCCAAGCATATCTTCTCAGCCAGTCACCCTCTGGCACCAAAGTACCTCTCTGCCTGACCTCACAATTCTGGAGGATGACTCTGCTCCAAAGGAGCAGAAAAAGAACTGGACCAGTAGTTAGGCTACTGGCTTCTAAGTATAGCTTCTATGCTCACACTTACTAGCCTTGTGCTTCCTTCCCGTACATCAGCATCAAAGGTGTATGATTAAAAATTTTACTTCAGCAAAACTACACATTTATTATAGGCCAAAACCCTTCAGTACTATTCAAGAATAACTCACTTTTTTTTTTTTTTTTTGGTGGTACGCGGGCCTCTCACTGTTGTGGCCTCTCCCATTGTGGCGCACAGGCTCCGGACGCGCAGGCTCAGCGGCCATGGCTCACGGGCCCAGCCGCTCCGCGGCATGTGGGATCCTCCCGGACTGGGTCATGAACCCGTGTCCCCTGCATCGGCGGGCGGACTCTCAACCACTGCGCCACCAGGGAAGCCCTAACTCACATTTTAAATAGTAAATCTATAGGTGCTGATAGCTTATGGTAGACTATACACATTGTTAAATATATGATAATATCTTGGCTGTATCATTCGATTATTACACTAAGTTCTAATCATATTACTTGTTCAGTTTGCTAATCCTTGAACATTTAAGCCAAAGCTATCTCATACTGCAATTCATCTGTAGTTCTATATTCTGCCATCCTAATCTGTCTGGAAATCCTCTTCAGACAGAGACCATGTCTCATAACTCTTTGCAGCACCAAAAACTTACACAAATTAAGCCTCAATTAATTTTTTTGATGGGCTCCATTTGGAGAAAAGAGCAAAAGCAATATCACCTAACAGAGCAAAGAAAGGACCAAAGTAAGGAAATCCCAAATCAGAGCTATTATTCAATGTAATAAGGTAGGAAATCTAATCTAATCCACTAAAAATATATAAATTCTACTTAATAAGCATTAAGCCTCCATACGTATATCAGATGCTATGCAGGTGCTGAGAAAACAAACTTTATCATCTAATATGATAAACACAACTTTACTATATAAAGGTATTTTTTCCCAAAAGAAAGAATATTTTTATGATTTTATAAAAATAATATATATCATATATATAGAGATCAACATGTGTAAACATATATAATAGTAAGTCCAATAATAAGAAAAGAACAAAGAATAAAATAAAATTCACAGAAATCCCACAATCCAGCGGCAATCAACATCTTGGCACTCATCCTTCCAGACAGCTCTACAAACACAAATCACATTGCATGAAAGGGATGACAAGACACCTACTGTTCAACAAACTTTTTTTCACTGAACAATATGCCATGGGATCTTTCAGATGAATAAGTATGGATGTACACGTGACATAAAAGTACTTTAAAAATGTTTAGAAATGTGATCATTTAAACAGTTATTTCAAAATAGTAATTTCCCAATGCTTAACTATAATTCTTTACAATGAAAGCCTAACACAAGACTGGGAAAATAAGAAACTTTATTCCTGTTCTCAATCAGTGTAAAAGTATAAGTGACTTAGACTCATCTTTGTAATGCAAATTTGTTTTATTTCAAACATGTCAAATTCTAAAGGTAAGGAGAAATAGTGTTACAGGACTCTTACCTGTTTCAGCACATCTAATATAAGCTCATTAAACACCTCGTTAATTGCCATGGACACTGTCTGCCGATCCATGCCTTTGCTAAACTGTCCATTTCCAATAAGCTCAATCAGTTCCCACACGGAAAGGCCATCTTTACTGTCATCAAAGTTGATTTTATAATTTTCAAATTGTTCTTGTTGCCAACCTCCTCCCATAGCTTCTGTAAGTTTCTTAAGCAGGTATTCAATCTATATAAAGAATTTTTAAAACATTATTTCATAGCAAAAAAATAACTTTTAAACTTAGGTATGTACCTGTGTTACTTACACTGAAAGGTCAATTTCGGAAATATTCTTTTATAGTGCCAAAAGTGTATCTTTCAAGAATCATGATACTACCAGGGAGAAGGGTATGGATAAAATGCCATTTATTCTATATGAAACTAGAATAAGTAATCAAAAACTGGAATCTTTAAGAGTATAGTATATTTGCATACAGAACTAAAGCAAACTGCACACATACTATCATACACAAACTAATTGATGTGATCTGATTACTCTTGGATTTCAATATATCAGAATATTAATTTTACTGAACAATAAGCATCTCAAAGTACGTACAACTTAGTCACCAATTTATTAATTTTCCACATAAGCCAATTATTTGAAATTAATGCTGCTGCTTCTCATTAGAATGCTGACAATGTTGTAAACAACGGTGAATTCCTAGCCTGGGCCAGAAAAGTCTATTAAATCCCGAAACACATAGCTTTGTATAGAAAAACAGTAGAAAATACTGCACGCATCCTTCCAGACAGCTCTACACACACACACATCACATTGCATGAAAGAGATTACAAGACACCTGCTGTTCAACAACCTGTTTTTTTCAGATGAATGAGTATGGAGGTACACGACATGAAAGTACTTTAAAAGTGTAAATGAAATAGTAACAGTTAAACAAAACAGTGATGCAGTAATACTGAATGAGAATTGATCTCTCTTATCTTCTGGAAAGCCTGGGTATCCTACAGTGCTCTCTCAAACTCAACATGTGCAAAAATGAATGAACCATCTCTACCTTTCAAATGGCTTCTCCTCCAATTATGGATTTCAGTTGGGAACAACACCATTCACCCATGTCAGGACCCTTTTCCCCACTCCCTTACATCAAATCAGTGACAAAATCCTACTGTTTTCACCTCCCTTCTTTAAACTCTGCCTAGCTCCCTATCACCTCAAAGATAAAGGCCAAGCTCCTCTGTGTCCCCTGTGATCACCCCTGCCTACTGTCTCTAACATATTTCCTGCCATGCCCTACTGCAGATTTTACACTCCACCAGTAACCACCATCAACACAGATCGCAAGCATGTTCTGTAAAGGGCTAGCTTGTAAACATTTAAGACTTTCTACATCTCTGGTATATGTTCTTCTTTGTTCGGGTTTTTTTTTTTTTTTTTTGGTATTTTTTAACAACCCTTTAAAAACGTGTAACTTATCTTAGCACATGGGCTATATAAAAACAGGCTATGTGGGCTGAATTCACCCAGCAAGCTGTAGTTTGCCAACACCTGCTATAGATTATAAGTAGTCTACCCATTTAACACATTTTTTTATGCTTCTATGCCTTGCCCCATGCTGTCCTATCTAGATTACCTTTCCCCATTTCTCTACCCAGCTAACTGGTATCTGTTCAAATCCTACATTGTCTATAATATTCCCACTCAGAATAGTCCAAAATGTGGACCAGCAGCATCAGCATCACCTGGAAGCCTGTTGGAAATGAAGAATCTCATACCGCACCGAAGACCCCAAAATCAGAATCTGCATTTTAACAAGAACCCCCAGTACTTCCATATGCACATTAAAGTTTGAGAAGCACTGCTCTGGTAAAACTGCTCTGACCCAGGTCAGGTGTTCCTCTTCTGTGTCACTGCACTCAGCATACTGTATTGAAACTATCTCTATACTCATACGCTGCCCCCTGTAGATTTTCTGAAATCCTTACAGGAGGGACAATGTCCCACTCATCTTTGAATCTCCAGAACTCAGAATCATACATAGAATGTAGTAGAGGTCAATTAATGAAATGGAAATAAACTAAGCTAGGTCTCAATTTTTCTCATCTATGAAATGGGTATAATAACACCCATCATACAGAACTACTATGGGGATAAAATGGGACAAAAATAGAACACTGTGCACAATGTCTGGCACAGTATGTACTCCATCAATGTTTCTTCCTTCTGCACTGAGTAGAATATTATTCAACCATTTAACATTACATTTAAGGCAGACTGGTTCAAGATGGCAGAATAAAAGGATGTGCACTCACTCCTTGTTGCGAGCACACTGGAATCACAACTAACTGCTGAACAATCATTGACAGGAAGACACCGGAACTCACCAACAAAGATAACCCACATCCAAAGACAAAGGAGAAGCTGCAATGAGATGGTAGGAGGGACAATCACAGTAAAATCAAACCCCATAACAGCTGGGTGGGTGACTCACAAACTGGAGAACAATTACACCACAGAAGTCCACACACTGGATTGAAGGTCCTGAGCCCCATGTCAGGCTTCCCAACCTGGGGGTTTGGCAACAGGAGGAGGAATTCGCAGATAATCAGACTTTGAAGGCTAGTGGGATTTGACTGAAGGACTTTGACAGGACTGGGGGAAACAGAGACTCCACTCTTGGAGGGCACACACAAAGTAGTGTGCACATCAGGACCCAGGGGAAGGAGCAGTGACCGCACAGGAGATGGAGCCAGACCTACCTGCTAGTGTTGGAGGGTCTCCTGCAGAGGCAGGAGGTTGCTGTGTCTCACTGTGAGGACAAGGACACTGGCAGCAGAAATTCTGGGAAGTACTCCTTGGCGTGAGCCCTCCCAGAGTCCGCCATTAGCCCCACCAAAGAGCCTGTAACCTCCAGTGCTGGGTCACCTCAGACCAAACAACCAACAGGGAGGGAACCCAGCCCTACCCATCAGCAGACAAGCACATTAAAGTTTTACAGAGCTCTGCCCACCAGAGCAACTCCCAGCTCTACCCACCACCAGTCCCTCCCATCAGGAAGCTTGCACAAGCCTCTTAGATAGCCTCATCCACCAGGGGGCAGACAGCAGAAGCAAGAAGAACTACAGTCCTGCAGCCCGTGCAGTGAAAACCACATTCACAGAAAGACAAAATGAAAAGGCAGAGGACTATGCACCAGATGAAGGAACAAGACAAAATCCCAGAAAAACAACTAAACGAAGTGGAGATAGGCAACCTTCCAGAAAAAGAATTTAGAATAATGATAGTGAAGATGATCCAGGACATCGGAAAAAGAATGGAGGCAAAGACCAAGAAGGTGCAAGAAATGTTTAACGAAGACCTAGAAGAATTAAAGAACAAACACACAGAGATGAACAATACAAGAACTGAAAAGAAAAATACACTAGAAGGAATCAATAGCAGAATAACTAAGGCAGAAGAACGGATAAGTGACTTGGAAGACAGAATGGTGGAATTTACTGCCGTGAAACAGAAAAAAGAAAAAAATAAATGAAGACAATCTAAGAGACCTCCGGGCCAACATTAAATGCACAAACATTCGCGTTATAGGGGCCCCAGAAGGAGAAAAAAGAGAGAAAGGACCCGAGAAAATATCTGAAGAGATTATAGTCGAAAATTTCCCTAACATGGGACAGGAAATAGCCACCCAAGTCCAGGAAGCACAGAGAGTCCCAGGCAGGATAAACCCAAGGAGAAAGATGCCAAGACACATAGTAATCAAACTGAGAAAAATTAAAAGACACAGAAAAATTATTAAAAGCAACAAGGGAAACACAACAAATAAAATACAAGGGAACTCCCATAAGGGTAACAGCTGATTTCCCGCAGAAACTCTACAGGCCAGAAGTGGTGGGGGGGCACAATATATTTAAAGTGATGAAAAGGAAGACGCTACAACCAAGATTACTCTACCTAGCAAGGATCTCATTCAGATTTGATGGAGAAATCAAAAGCTTTACAGACAAGAAAAAGCTAAGAGAATTCGGCACCACCAAACCAGCTCTACAGCAAATGCTAAAGGAACTTCTCTAAGTGAGAAACACAAGAGAAGAAAAGTACCTACAAAGAAACACCCCAAAACAATTAAGAAAATGGTAACAGAAACATACATATCAATAATTACCTTAAATGTGAATGGATTAAATGCTCCACCCAAAAGACACAGGCTCGCTGAATGGATACAAAAAGAAGACCCATATATATGCTGTCTACAAGAGACCCACTTCAGACCTAGGGACACATACAGACTGAAAGTGAGGTGATGGAAAAAGATATTCCATGCAAATGGAAATCAAAAGAAAACTGGAGTAGCAATACTCACATCAGATAAAATAGACTTTAAAGTAAAGAATGGACAAGAGACAAGGAAGGACACACATAATGATCAAGGGATCAATCCAAGAAGAAAATATAACAACTATAAATATAAATGCACCCAAGATAGGAGGACCTCAATACATAAGGCAAATGCTAACAGCTATAAAAGAGAAAATCGACAGTAACACAATAATACTAGGGGACTTTAACACCACACTTACACTAATGGGCAGATCATCCAGACAGAAAATTAACAAGGAAACACAAGCTTTAAATGACACAAGAGACCAGATAGATTTCATTGATATTTATAGGACATTCCATCCAAAAACAGCATATTACACTTCTTCTCAACTGCACACGGAACATTCTCCAGGATAGATCACATCTTGGGTCACAAATCAAGCCTCGGTAAATTTAAGAAAACTGAAATCATATCAAGCATCTTCTCTGACAACAATGAGAAATCAATTACAGGGGAAAAAAACGTAAAAAATACAAACACATGGAGGCTAAACAATAAGTTACTAAATAACCAAGAGATCACTGAAGAAATCAAAGAGGAAATCAAAAAATACCTAGAGACAAATGACAACAAAAACACGATGATCCAAAACCTATGGGATGCAGCAAAAGCAGTTCAAAGAGGGTAGTTTACAGCAATACAATTCTACCGCAAGAAACAAGAAAAATCTCAAATAAACAACCTAACCTTACACCTAAAGGAACTAGAGAAAGAAGAACAAACAAAACCCGAAGTTAGTAGAAGGAAAGAAACCATAAAGAACAGAGCAGAAATAAATGAAATAGAAACAAAGAAACAATAGCAAAGATCAATAAAACTAAAAGCTGAAAAAAAAAAACACTAAAAGTTGGTTCTTTGAGAAGATAAACAAAATTGATAAACCATTAGACTCATCAAGAAAAAGAGGGAGAAGACACAAATCAATAAAATTAGAAATGAAAAAAGAGAAGTTACGACACCGCAGAAATACAAAGCATCCTAAGAGACTACTACAAGCAACTCTATGCCAATAAAATGGACAACCTGGAAGAAATGGACAAATTCTTAGAAAGGTATAACCTTCCAAGACTGAACCAGGAAAAAACAGAATATATGAACAGACCAATCACAAGTAATGAAATCGAAACTGTGATTAAAAATCTTCCAACAAACAAAAATCCAGGACCAGATGGCTTCACAGGTGAATTCTATCAGACATTTAGAGAAGAGCTAACACCCATCCTTCTCAAACTCTTCCAAAAAATTGCAGAGGAAGGAATACTCCCAAACTCATTCTATGAGGCGACCATCACCCTGATACCAAAACCAGACAGAGATAGTACCAAAAAAGAAAATTACAGACCAATATCACTGATGAACATAGATGCAAAAATCCTCAACAAAATACTAGCAAACAGAATCCAACAGCACATTAAAAGGATAATACACCACGATCAAGTGGGATTTACCTCAGGGATGCAAGGATTCTTCAATATACGCAAGTCAATCAATGTGATACACCATATTAACAAATTGCAGAATAAAAACCATATGATCATCTCAATAGATGCAGAAAAAGCTTTTGACAAAATTCAACACCCATTTATGATAAAAACTCTGCAGAAAGTGGGCATAGAGAGAACCTACCTCAACATAATAAAGGCCATATATGACAAACCCACAGCAAACATCATTCTCAATGGTGAAAAACTGAAAGCATTTCCTCTAAGATCAGGAACAAGACAAGGATGTCCACTCCCACCACTATCATTCAACATAGTGTTGGAAGTCCTAGCCACAGCAATCAGAGAAGAAAAAGAAATAAAGGAATACAAATTGGAAAAGAAGAAGTAAAACTGTCACTGTGTGCAGATGACATGATACTATACATAGAGAATCCTAAAAATGCCACCAGAAAACTTCTAGAGCTAATCAATGAATTTGGTAAAGTTGCAGGATACAAAATTAATGCACAGATATCTCTTGCATTCCTATACACTTACAAGGAAAGATCAGAAATAGAAATTAAGAAAACAATCCCATTCACCATTGCAACAAAAAGAATAAAATACCTAGGAATAAACCTACCTAAGGAGGTAAAAGACCTGTACTCAGAACTATAAGACATGGATGAAAGAAATCAAAGATAACACAAACAGATGGAGAGATATACCATGTTCTTGGATTGGAAGAATCAATATTGTGAAAATGACTATACTACCCAAAGCAATCTACAGATTCAATGCAATCCCTATCAAATTACCAATGGCATTTTTTACAGAACTAGAACAAAAAAAATCTTAAAATTTTTATGGAGACACAAAAGACCCCGAATACCCAAAGCAATCTTGAGGGAAAAAAAAGGAGCTGGAAGAATCAGACTCCCTGACTTCAGACTATACTACAAACCTACAGTAATTGAGACAATATGGTACTGGCACAAAAACAAAAATATAGATCAATGGAACAGGATAGAAAGCCCAGAGATAAACCCATGCACCTATGGTCAACTAATCTATGACAAAGGAGACAAGGATATACAATGGAGAAAAGACAGTCTCTTCAATAAGTGGTGCTGGGAAGACTGTACAGCTATATGTAAAAGAATGAAATTAGAACATTCCCTAACACCATACACAAAAATAAACTCAAAATGGATTAAAGACCTAAATGTAAGACTGGACACTATAAAACTCTTAGAGGATAACACAGGAAGAACACTCTTTGACATAAATCACAGCAAGATCTTTTTTGATCCACCTCCTAGAATAATGGAAATAAAAACAAAAATAAACAAATGGGACCTAATGAAACTTAAAAGCTTTTGCACAGCAAAGGAAACCATAAACAAGATGAAAAGACAACCCTCAGAATGGGAGAAAATATTTGCAAACAAATCAACAGACAAAGGATTAATCTCCAAAATATATAAACAGCTCATGCAGCTCAATATTAAAGAAACAAACAACCCAACACAAAAATTGGCAGAAAAGCTGCTCAACATCACTAATTATTAGAGAAATGCAAATCAAAACTACAATGAGGTACCACCTCACACCACTTAGAATAGGCATCATCAGAAAATCTACAAACAACAAATGCTGGAGAGGGTGCGGAGAAAAGGGAACCCTCTTGAACTGTTTTTGGGAATGTAAAATGATACAGCCACTATGGAGAAGAGTATGGAGGTTCCTTAACAAACTAAAAATAGAATTACCATATGATCCAGCAATCCCACTACTGGGTATATACCCAGAGAAAACCAAAATTTAAAAAGACACATGCACCCCAATGTTCACTGCAGCACTATTTACAATAGCCAGGTCATGGAAGCAACCTAAATGCCTATCAACAGACAAATGGATAAAGAAGATGTGGCACATATATACAATGGAATATTACTCAGCCATAAAAAGGAACGAAATTGAGTCATTTGTTGAGACGTGGACGATCTAGAGACTGTCATACAGAGTGAAGTAAGTCAGAAAGAGAAAAACAAATATCGTATATTAACGCATGTATGTGAAACCTAGAAAAATGGTACAGATGAGCCAGTTTGCAGGGCAGAAGTTGAGACACAGATGTAAAGAACGGACGTATGGACACCAAGGGGGGAAAACCGCGGTGGGGTGGGAATGGTGGTGTGCTGAATTGGGCGATTGGGATTGACATGTATACACAAATGTGTATAAAGTTGATGACTAATAAGAACCTGCAGTATAAAAAAACAAACAAACAACTAATACTAAACTTCCTTTGGGTTATTTGTATGGAAATATGTTAATATAAATGTTTCAGACATTACATGAAATTTCTAAAAATCTTATATGTTCTGGTATAATGTTATAAGTCATAATTCTAGTTATTACTTTAAAATGTATATCTCAGAAATAACTAAATTTCCTTGTCAATTGCATCATTATGAACTTTCATCAAATCTTTAACCGTGGTCATTTTTAAATCTTTTGTCATTTACAGACAGTTCTGGGTGTACTCTGATGCTTTTGCAAATATGTTCCTACAAAAGGGTTTCATCTTCAAGGAATTCACTGAAAAGACTCCAAGAAGTACAGGTTTCTGGTAACTGACTATACTGCTGAACTGAATGAATAAGCATTTTCAGAACTCTAATGGAAAACTGATGAATTCATAAAAGTGCTAACAAAAGATCAAGATGAAAAAAAAATTAATTACATGGGGCTGAGTGAACTGATGAGGATGATTATAATTTTTGTGACTTTCTGTTTCAATAAACAAACAAAAAAGACACATGCACCCCAATGTTCATTGCAGCACTATTTACAATAGCCAGGTCATGGAAGCATCCTAAATGCCCACTGACAGACAAATGGGTAAAGAAGATGTGGTACATATATACAATGGAATATTACTTAGCCATAAAAAGGAACGAAATTGGGTCATTTGTAGAGACATGGATGGACCTAGAGACTGTCCTACAGAGAGAAATAAGTCAGAAAGAGAAAAACAAATATCGTATATTAACGCATATATGTGGAATCTAGAAAAATGGTACAGATGAACCAGTATGCAAGGCAGAAGCAGAAACACAGATGTAGAGAACAAACGTATGGACACCAAGGGGGGAAAGTGCGGGGGGTGGGGGTGGGGGATCAACTGGGAGATTGGGATTGACATGTATACACTAATATGTATAAAATAGATAACTAATAAGAACCTGTTGTATAAAAAATCAATTAATTAAATTTTTAAAAAACAGAAAAAATAAAATTACATTTAAGAAAGCATTTATGAAATAATATTAAGTGAGGAAGAATGCAAAATTAAATTTACCCATGATCTCCACTGCACAAAGTTTATATAAATATTTTGAAAAATACTAGAGCAAAATATTAGAGCCTAATTTGTTACAGATAGGATTGTGAATTAATTTTTTCTTTCTCTTCTTTGCACTTCCAACAATTTGATTATAATGTCGTTTGTGAAATAACATACTTTAACAGAAAAAGAATGCCAACAATAGGAAAAACATGTTTGCAAAGAAATATACATTTGCAAAATATCACAAGGTCAAAAAATATCAAGAGTTCTATTGTAATTTGATGAGATATTATAAGCTCCTCTTGTATGCAGATTATCTAATACCCTAAATCTAGCATACAGTAGGTATTCAACAAATGTTTACTTGCTGGAGAAAAACACACTTAGGTCTTTCCTTTCTCTTGCTGAAGATGTAACATCTGCTCTTTAGCTTATCAGATATTATTTTCTTGGCTTTTAAACAGAAGTAATAGGGATAGGCAGTGGAAAAGAGAAAAAGAAAATTATTAAGAAGAAAAGAAAGGGAAAAGGGAAGGAGAGAACAGGACAGAAAAGAGTAGAAGGAAAAAAGCTTAAAGGCAATAAGACACAAGAGAGAAAAAGTCAATTATATAAATAATTGACCAAAGTAAAATAACTTAGAGGTGTTATCATGCACAGAAATTCAATCTCCCTAAGGCAGCAAAAAGAGGGCCCATGCTGCCTGATCACAACTTGGGATAAAGGTTGTACAGGCACTGCTAGAAGTTTTAGTAGTGAGGCCATGGGTGTGGCCACATGCATGGACAGGATAACAAAAAGTGAGCATGACAAGTCAAGAAACAGCCTTAGCTTTTCCTCACCTACCACTGTGAATGAACTGGTGCCCCTCACACTCTGAGCTTCAATTCCTCATGTATATTGGAATGTCTTTAACATTGTTTCCTGTTAGCAGCAAACTCAGCTCTAGAAACAGCTTCCCAGATTCATCCTGAACCTTTCTGAAGTTGCCCTCCCCCAACCCTCCAGTTTGTCATCAGCACTCAGCATCTGCTCTGCATTCCCAGTGACTGTTCCAGGCAACTAATCTAGATTCATTTCCTGTTGGCTTTCAACACAGTCATATACTTATAACCAAATAACTTAAGGACCTCTTAGTTCATTATATTGGGCCAAGGAGAGACAAACATTCCCATTCTCAGTAACTATTCGATGATACTAAGTAATAAATCATGTGCTGCTGTGTTAGTCTGAGTGGACTGCACCAATTCTAAGAGCTCATTCAGTTTCAGGAAGCAGCTTACTTCCTCCTCCCAAGGCAAGTTGCACCAAAAATAACAAAGAATAAACTTTCAAGCTGCATGTGATTTTTGAGGCCTCTGGCTCCAAAGTTTATTTGTTAGAAGTTGTTTCACTATAATCATTGAAGTGGGTCTTTATTAACTTAATAACAATTCAGATTTTATTTCTTAATAAAGGATCTCTTAAAACTATTTCAGGTTTAATATTTAATTGCAAGAAGGCAATTCTTCCAAATAAGCAACAGACAAACATCCTGTTTTGTTCTTGGCTCTGTGGGAAATGAATACTAATGTAAAAACTATACTTTACAGACACACATTTCCAGGAATATCATTTGACAAAAATTATAGAACCATCTCAAATGGGGACATGCAATTTCTTGACTTTTGGTACTAAGTCACTTTCACTTAATTTATTCAATATTCTTGATATTGATTGATATTCTGGGTGATGGGAAACTGAGTCAAAAGCAAACTTACCCCACTTATGTTATTCATGTCACTACCACTGTTACTTATATCTCATATAGTATTAATCGAAGCTGGAGAATTAAATCTTAACTTAAAAATATTTTGGACTTAAAATGCAAACCATCATTATGGTAAATGACTTATTGGAAACATAAAAATTACTTTAAATTTATAAAGCCTAAAAACTGTTTGTAATAATACAAATCAAACTCATTCATGACAAATTAAGACATTATACTTCAAAATTTATTCTTAAATGTACATTTTCATACTTAATTTTATTAAAATTTGTAAGTCTAAAACTCATTCAAAATATAGTTTTTTTAACACTATTAAAGTACTTAGGAAGAAAACAAAATCTAACAGAGAGTGGGCACCTTAAGAAATGACTCTACTGTTTCTCATAAACTGTGCAACCTTGAATTTGCAGTGCTTGGCAAAGGCCAGGAGATGTGCTAGGAGCTCAATAAATACAAGGCCATATTTTAAACCTTAGGAGGCCGGTTCAGCAGCCAGACAAAGCAGTTCCACGTAAATCTGTTTTAATGATCCCTTCTTTCCCCCAACAAGTACTCCTGGCCACAGAGGAATAATCTGTAAAACTAACTCTATTTCTACTTCTAATCAGAAGAATGCTGAGGGAGCTAAGGACATCAAAACAACAGAGTTAAGTCCAAACAATGACATGACAAGGTATGCCACTTGACTATCCTGACAAGTCAAAAAGAGGCCATTCCCTTCTCGAATAAGATTAACTTGTTTAGGAGAGGACGAAGACATTTCTGTCAGCCTGCAAAGAGGAAGGCAAGCAAGCAGTGAAGTCTTGGCTGGGCTCTGGGTGCATAAAAATAAAGTCATGGCCCACATCAAGTCTTATGTAGGTCCCAGTTTTTCGGGCCACCTAGGGCAGAAATCTTTTTTTTTTTAAATAAATTTATTTATTTTTGGCTGCGTTGGGTTTTCGTTGCTGTGTGCAGGCTTTCTTTAGTTGCGGCAAGCGGGGGCTACTCTTCGTTGCGGTGCACGGACTTCTCATTGCGGTGGCTTCTCTTGTTGTGGCGCACGGGCTCTAGGTGCGCGGGCTTCAGTAGTTGTGGCATGTGGGCTCTAGAGCGCAGGCTCAGTAGTCGTGGCGCATGGGCTTGGTTGCTCCACGGCATGTGGGATCTTCCCACACCAGGGCTCGAACCCGTGCCCCCTGCCTTGGTAGGCGGATTCTTAACCACTGAGCCACCAGGGAAGTCCCGAGCATAAATCTTTTTTTTTTTTTTTCCGGTACGCAGGCCTCTCACTGTTGTGGCCTCTCCCGCTGCGGAGCACAGGCTCCGGATGCGCAGGCTCAGCGGCCATGGCTCACGGGCCCATCCTCCTGGACCGGGGCACGAACCCGTGTCCCCTGCATCATCAGGCGGACTCTCAACCACTGTGCCACCAGGGAAGCCGCCGAGCATAAATCTTTTGAGTGTCATAGGCAGAGTAGTCAGGAAGCTGATGCTGACTGGCTCCCTCCACAGCCTGTGACTCAGTGATAATCTACTAATGACAAGTCCTCCACATCAAGTAAGAGCTGCTTTGAGGAATATGGTTAAGTCTCCTTACAAACTAATTTCTAATTCTGAAATCAGGACAAAGCCACTTTCAAGTCCACTGTGGATATTTTAGAGATCAAAAGATCACGGGTAAGAGACCCACCCCATCTCCAGTTCTAAAGAAAATGCAAATAAATTTACAACACTAAGTATAACTACAAAATGTCTTAAAAGACAATACTGGAGATTTATTAGCACAATTCTTCCAAGCAGCAGCTAGGTTTTTTTTGAAAGATTTCCTTATAGTCACTGTTGTAATATAGTTTTTTTTAACATCTTTATTGGAATATAATTGCTTTACAACGTTGTGCTAGTTTCTGCTGTATAACAAAGGGAATCAGCTATATGTATACATATAATCCCATATTCCCTCCCTCTTGCGTCTCCCTCTCACTCTCCCTAAGCAGCAGCTAGGTTTTAAAAATACCATTAGCATATCTTTTTCTACATCTATCAACATTCTATTCCCTTCTATATGTTTCTGTATTAAAAGAATTTTTGTGGACAAAAATTCCATAGCATGTTTTATTTTTTTATTTTTATTTTTATTTTTTTTGGCGGTACGTGGGCCTCTCACTGTTGTGGCCTCTCCCGTTGCAGAGCACAGGCTCCGGACACGCAGGCTCAGCAGCCACGGCTCACGGGCCTAGCCGCTCCGCGGCATGTGGGATCTTCCCAGACCGGGGCACGAACCCGTGTCCCCTGCATCAGCAGGCGGTCTCTCAACCACTGCGCCACCAGGGAAGCTCAGCATGTTTTATTTTTTACTTCCCCTTTCACATACGTGCACAATTACATTATTATTATTATTAAGCACTAAGAAACTGTCCCCACCGCTACAGTGAAACTGCCTTCTCCTTGCTTACCAATGACCACCTAATTGTTAAATCCAAGGGCAACTTCTCACTCATTACCCTCTAATTTTTCTATAGAATCTAATGCTAGGAACTACTTTTCTGCTTCTTAGAACTTCTTCTTTCTTTGGCACCCATGACTCAACACTCTCCCAGTTCTCCACCAACCTCACAGACTATCCAATTCTGCTTCCTTTACCAAATCTACTTCCTCCCCCTGCTACAGAAATGGGCTCAAAATTCTGTCTTCAGCCCTCGCTTCTCCCACTATTGTCTCTTCCTCCCTGATCTAACCTACTCCCATGGCTTCCCTGTCTCTGTCTCCAGCCCTGACCTCTCACAGCTCTAAATGTACTCTTTCAGTTCAAACAGGACAGCTCCGCAAGGATGATCCACTCAAAATGCCAAATGTACCAAACCCATCATCATACATCATATCCCCAATTTGTTCATCACCCTGTCATTCATTCATACACACACACACACACACACACACACACACACACACACACACACACACAATTTAGTGAGCGTTTATCATGGAGCCAGACATTAAGTTAAATGCTTCACATACATCAACTATCAGTCCTCACAAGAGTCCAGTGAAGGAAGTAGTGATCCCCATTTTCCTGATGGGGAAACCCAAACAGGGAGATTAAGTAATCTGTTCACAGTCACAGAGCTAAAAAGTGGTCAAGTAGGGATTTAAACCAGGCAGTCTGATTTGAAACACCATGCTTTAAACAACTATACAATATTACCTCCCAGTCGCCCAGACCTGAAACTTGTCTCTATCTCTGTACAGCCATCACATTCTAGTTAGAAAGGGCATGTGTCATTCTTTTTGACTGCCCAGCACCTAACCCGCTTCTTATGTCTGGGGAATTCCCAATATGGAAGTTAAAAACACAATTGGACACTTTCCAGGCCTCCTTTGCAGCTAGCTCATGGCATGTGACCTAGGTTATAACAATTAGATGCATCATGCCCTGACTGTGATTGAGAAATAGGCACAGAAAACTCTCCATGGTAGCAAGAACAGTTACTTGCAGGAAGATTTGAGTTCCTGGACAGCACCCAGTGTGCAGGGCCAGAGGTGTTCCGTGGTACAAGTACAATACACATTTTCCCTGTGGTTCCTCACTGCACAGCCTCCACACCTGGTTTTTCAGCCATCATAGCCATTCTGTCAGCTACCCAACATCCTTTTTAAAATTCCCTTTTTGGCTTAAATCAGTCAATCCAGCTGTTTCAAAGACTGGCAATCCAGTCAAGCTGGATACCTCACTCATCTCCGACATGCCCTGCCTTTCCTTTCCTGCCTCATATAACCTTGCCCGCTGTTCCCTCCAACCGGAAGTCTTCTCCTCTGCCTTCTCCATTAGTCAAAATTCTTCCGTCTTTTAAGGCCCAGCATAAATGCTACCTTCCCACGAAATATAATAGGTAACACAATGAGCACTTTCTAAGGGCCAGGCAGTCTTCTCATTTGATATTCACAAGAGCAGTTAGGAGGCAGATACTAGCATTAGCCTTATTTTACAGTTGAGGAAACTGCAGCAAAAACTAATGAAGTAAATTTCCCAAGGTCACACAGCTAGTGAGCAGTGTGGAAGCCAGAATTCAAATCCAAGAAATCTGACTCCAGACTCCTGCTCTTAACCAAGGAACACCAAATTACAGCCCATGAGTCAAATCTACCCCAGCTGCCAAATCTGGCTCTCAGCCTGTTTTTATACACACTTGCTCC
Organism: Aethalodelphis obliquidens; assembly: GCF_003676395.1. Lineage (NCBI taxonomy): Eukaryota > Metazoa > Chordata > Mammalia > Artiodactyla > Delphinidae > Aethalodelphis > Aethalodelphis obliquidens. The sequence continues at coordinate 35,467,131 of NW_020837958.1, forward strand.
AAGAATGGTTTTTACATTTTTCAGCGGTTAGAAGGGGTAAAATCAAAAGAGTAATAATATTTCATGGTCCATTAAAATTATATGAAACTCAAATTTCAACATCCATAAGTAAAAGTTTTATTAAAGCACAGGAACATATTGTCTTGTGGCTGCTTTCACGCTATTAACAGAAGAGTTGAGTAGCTATAACAGAGACAATATGGCCCAGGAAGCCCACAAAACCTCAAATATTTTCTGTCTGGCCCTTTACTGAAAAAGTTTAAGACCCTGCTTTTAACCACTACATTATACTGCCTCTCTTAAAAAGCCTTCCCTGATCCCTGACCTCCCTCAAACTGGAATAAATCTTTCCCTTCTCTGTATTTGCATGGCATTTGCACCTCTCTTATAACAGGTAGTTTATTTTGCTTTGAATTACACTTGATTTTTTTCTTTTCCTTGAGCAGACTGCATATTCCTTGAAGGCAGGAAGTCATCTTTTTCACTTTGTATTCCTCTTATTGCCTCATTTACTGTTGCCAGTCGATAAATCCTTGCTGACTTGAAATAAAATATTGCAGTGTGAACTTTTAAACAGATTTTCCTAACATAAACATGAATCATACAAATAAATCACAGACTAGACTCATGCTGGCAGGATGGGTAATAATGGGCACCCTCAATCACTACTGGTAAGTATATAAATGGTACAGCCTTTCTGAAGGGCAATTCTGCTTCGTTCATCTCATACCCTGAAAGTGTGCATTTCTTAGGACTTAGCATTCCACTGCTGGAAATTTATCCTACAGAAATAAGCAGACTAGTGTGCAAAAATGTATGCAATAATATTAGTCATAGGAGCTAACATTTACTGAGTACATATCACGTGCCAGGCACTGAGCCAAGTCATTTATTTTTTCCCCCTAGTCGCAATTTAATTATTTTTTTTAATTTTAGATTTTTTATTGAGGTAACATTGGTTCATAACATTATATAAGTTTCATGTATACAACACTGTATTTCTAATTCTACATGCACTATAGTGTGCTCACCACCGAAAACTTAGTTTCCAAAAAGTTGACCCTCTTTATCCCTTTCACCCTTCCCACCCCTACTTCCCCTCTGGTAGCCACTGTTCTGTTCCCTGTATCTACATGTTTTTGTTTGGTTTGGTTTGTTCGATTATTTTGTTTGTTTGTTCATATTCCATATATGCATAAAATCATACAGTATTCCTCTTTCTCTGACTTATTTCACTTACTGAACTAAGTCCTTTAAATACGGAGCCTCACAACCCTTAGAATAAACATTTTTATGAGCCCCATTTTATAGATGAGGAAATTAAAACTCAAGAGGTTACATCATTTGTCCAAGGTTAGGGGATTACAAATGACTTTTTTTAAGGGGAGGACTACAGTTGATTAATCTGCATATTATTAGTCTTTTCTAAATTTACTACTGTAATAAGCATGTATTACATGGATCATTTTTTAGGGCAGTAAGAGCACAGAATCCTTACTCCTGTATTCCCCCTGTCCCCCGCCGTCCCCCCGCCCCTTGGAAGCTCAGGGAAAATAACCCAGAACAAAACAAGCAAATGTCCTTTTTCATTTACTTTAGAAAGTATGGTCTTAAAAAAGTCTCCATCCTTGGCTTTGAAACAAGAATAGTTATTTCCTCACATAAATCAGCCTTGGGAACAACATTCTGGATCCTATGTGTTTCCCTAGCATCACTCAGCCATTTCTTACGGTTTTGCCAATATGTAAGTAGACAGAAAATTATGTTGTGACTTGTACTGAATAAAGACTCTTCGAACATGAGGATGGATTTGTCTATAATTATAGCAGTTTAGAGAGGAAGAGTCCCACCCTGTGTGCAAATCTCCATGGTTACTGCATAACCCTAAATCACTAACTTTTGGACTTTTTTGGATCTAAGCTTTTTTGCCTCTGATCCAAAAACACTACTACAGGATCTCCTTCCATATCTACTTCCAAGTTAGATCTATTAAATGCTAAGATGGCCCTGTAAAACTTCCCAGAGCCACACTTACCTCTTCTGGTACAATAATTAGTGGGTACTTGTCCTCAGATAAAAAGTTGAAAATAACCCATACTTTAAATGCATCGTCTTCTGTAATGAGCAGGAGACTCTTTGCGAGGTTTTTTTTGACACAGAGGGTCCAACACATCCTGTTGAATTCAATCTTGTCAAAGTTGTCTTGGACCTAAAAAGGAACGAGGAAAAATTCCAATGAACCAGTCCAAAATAAGCAGCATGTAAACCACATAAAACAGGAAGACAAAGTCTACTACAGGCTTCTATTTTAATCAATCCAATTAACCAATAACCATTTCCTAAGTAGTTGCTTAGGTACCACACTTTCAAAGACTCGATTAAGAATGTTATATTGAGGGCTTCCCTAGTGGCACAGTGGTTGAGAGGCCGCCTGCCGATGCAGGGGACGCGGGTTCGTGCCCCGGTCTGGGAAGATCCCACATGCAGCGGAACGGCTGGGCCCGTGAGCCATGGCCGCTGAGCCTGCGCATCTGGAGCCTGTGCTCCGCAACGGGAGAGGCCACAACAGTGAGAGGCCCGCGTACCGCAAAAAAAAAAAAAAAAAAAAAAAAAGAATGTTATATTGAGGGACTTCCCTCGTGGTCCAGTGGGTAACACTCTGTGCTCCCAATGCAGGGGGCCCGGGTTCGATCCCTGGTCAGGGAACTAGATCCCACACGCAGGCTGCAATTAAACATGCCACAACGAAGATCCCACGAGCCACAACTAAGACCCGGCACAGCCAAAATAAATAAATATTAAGAAAAAAAAAGAATGTTATATTGAGCCTGACACTGAAGCAACATCTGCCCGTATCACTCAGTCGGCACATAAAATACTGGCTTGTCAAATAGTTTTTTTTTCATGTATAAACATTATCTTCTAAACAGATTACCAATCCTGATACAGAGAAGTTGAGAATGTCAATTACTCAATATGAGCTACATGCAGATATCTCATCTTTACCTATATGGTCAAAGAAGATACTTTCTCTTGGGAAAAACTGTTGAACTGAAATTCTAAAAAGACAGCCCTGCCACTCAGTCATTCAGTTATGCATTCAACATTCTCTCAGGGTCTACTATGAGCCAAATACTATGCTACAAATTAAGGATATAAAGGTGAAGAAGAACTTGGCCGCTGCTCTTAGAATAGTCACAGTTTATTAGGAAAAACAGACATGCAAATAGACAAATTTTAACATAACACAGAGTATAATTCAATAGTTTTTCACTCATTCAACAGATAAAATTTAGATAGTAATTATTATCTGCCGGGGACAATGCAAAGATACTGAATATACTACTAGCCCATGTCTCCAAGGGATGTCAAGGCAATTACAATATAGTGTGATAAGTATTATATAGAGGTAAGCAGAGGATTCTGTGGGAACACTGAGGAGCTAACCCAATCTTAAGAATTGGGGGAAGATTTGCAGAAAAAGTGACATAACAGAGCTGAGTCCTAAAGGACCGCCAAGAGTCAAAACAATTTGAGAATGAGGTAAAGAGTGTTCCAGGTAGAACAGAATGTGAGAAAGCCCAGAGGCAGAAACAACCATGGTTAGTCTGGAAGAACTGCAGGAAGGTTAATGTGAACGGGGCACTTGGTACTAGAGGGCGGTATGAGTCAAGGCTCTTTATAAATGCAAATAAGAGAAATGATCTTGAGTTCCTTTAAACAGATAAGGAATTTATTGGAAAAGCAATGGGTAACCTCAAAGATCCAACACAAGGGCTGAAAAACCTAGACTCTGAAACTAAGCCGTTACCAATCTAGGCTAGGCAGTCATAACTGCAATTGAAACTACTCATGGTACCAGCGGGTGGAGACACGACTGCCAATATAACATGAGGCCATCACTGTTGCCACTGACCCAATCCTTGATCCTCCGTGTCCCTCAATGCAGATTCAAAGTCCCCACCTCAATGCAGATTCAAAGTCCCACCAGGTCACATTCCTAAGCCCTAGCTGCCAGGGAGCTGGGAAAATGAGGATCCAAACTTTTCAATATCTGAGATGTGAGATAGGTCCTGTCCTCCACCAAGACACTGTGGAATTTCCCAGACATAAGAAAAGAGTTGATACTGGTCAGATGAAAAAATGACAAATGTCCACTGCATGGGGCACAGTGAAAGACTAGGCTAGAGAAGTAGGTGAAGACCAGATCATGAAGAGCCTTATAATTCACAGCAAGGAGTTAGGATTTATCTGTACTGAAAGAGAGGGAGGGGCAACATATACAACCTGCATTTTAAAAGCCGTATTGGGGACAATATGGAAAACGTACGGGAGGAGGCAGAGCGGGTGACAGGACAACATGAGCAAAGCATTTCTTTCTAGAGAAAGATGAATGAAGTGCTGTGTGTAATGTAAGGAAGAAGTCACTAGTTGGCTGCAGGAGGAAGTTTCTCTCATTCTCTGGCTAGAATTTGTCATTAGTAAACCAGTTCCCCACGAGTAAGAAGATATATCCTTTGTGCTCTGCCTTGAGCACCTGTCTCAGTCTGACACCATTTCCCATGCCCCCATGGTACACAAATGACCCCATGAAGGGAATAATAACTGCTGCTTCTCTTTTTCTTCTCTTCTCTTTTCATTTCTCTCTTTTTCTTTAACACCATTTATTGAGGACTTAGCATATGCTTGGCATTTTATATGCAGTTTCTTATTTAAACTTTGTATTGGCCCCATAAGGTTAAACACTCTCCCAATTTTACAGATCAGGAAATAGAGGTTCAGAAAAGTTGAGTACCAAGTTTACATGGCTAGTAAATATCAAAACCAGGGTTTAAAATCAAAGCTCAAATTCTGTCTCTTCTCTATGCCAAACTGCTTGTAGAATTCAGTAGATGGAGGACATCTATCTACGTGATGGAAGACATCTCTACAGGACTAGTTTGAAAGACCACTACTATCAACTCTATCCACCCACACCCCCAAAAAGCACTAAGTGGAAGATATGCCACCAGGGAAAATGACATGTGCATGAAAGCATACAGTCTTGCCCTGAGGAACAAGAAGTGATTCTATGTGTATCATGAGGTGAATTATTGAGTTCCTGAGGGGGAGTGGCTAGATTTATGGCTAGAAAAGCAAACACAGACAAAAATCACAAAGAGCTTTATAGTTTTAAGAGATAGCCTGTAGGAAACTCCCAAGTTTAGAGCAAAGAACGAGCAGGTCATCTGCAGCCCACATTAGTACTTTGCAGAAAAGATGGTATTTGAGGCAGACCTTGAAGTATATTGAAGAGTACAAGGAAAAGTACTCCAAAGGATAGGAAAGGAAATGCCATGAGCAAAGGCATGGCAGGAGCAGCACACCAACCATGTTTGGGGATGGTCACAGCATGAAGAGGACACAAGGGAGAAAGAAAGACAGGTGTTCAATTATGTGAATCTTCAACCTGCAGTTCTAGGAAGACATTTAGATGGAGGTGTCCAAAGACAATCGAGGAAGGAACTGTAACCTAACAGAAGAGGCAGATTTGTGAATCAACTGCATGTCGACAGTGACTGAAGCCACAATGGTCAGTGAGATCACTGAGAGAAAACATAAAGTGAGAAAATAGATGGAATCAAAAACAGAACCTCAAGAGACTCGCACATTTACAAGCGGGAGGAGGAAGAGGAATTATGATGACTAGAAGAACAGTCAAAGTGGTAGGAGAACCACAAAGACATGAAAACTGAGTGAGGAAAGAGTAAGAGGAAGGTTTGATCAACCCAGGAGTCTCCCCTTATCCACAAGGGATAAATTCCAGGACCCCAGTAGATGCCTGAAACCACAGGTAGTACTGAACCCTATATACACGTGTTTTTTCCTATACATATAAATCTATGATAAAGTTTAATTTATAAATTAGGTACAATAAGAGATTGACAACAATAATTAATAATAAAATAGAACAATTACAAACAATATATTGTAATAAAAGTTATGTGAATGTGGTCTCTCTCCCTCTCAAAATATCTTACTGTAAAAAAATTTTTTTTTAATAAATTTATTTATTTATTTTTGGCTGTGTTGGTTCTTCATTGCTGCCCGCAGGCTTTCTCTAGTTGCAGCAAGAGGGGGCTACTCTTCGTTGCGGTGCTCGGGCTTCTCATTATGGTGGCTTCTCTTGTTGTGGAGCATGGACTCTAGGCGCGTGGGCTTCAGTAGTTGTGGCACATGGGCTCAGTAGTTGTGGCACAAGGGCTTAGTTGCTCCACGGCACATGGGAGCTTCCCGGACCAGGGATCGAACCCAAGTCCCCTGCACTGGCAGGCGGATTCTTAACCACTGTACCAACAGGGAAGTCTCTTACTGTACAAATTTAATGCCTTTTCCATCTTTAAGCACTTATCATGTACTTGGCCATAACTTTTGCAGTTTGAGGTGCAACAAGAAAACTAGCAGAATTTCTTTTTCCTTCCTCACAATTTCACGGATAGAAGATTCGGTTTTACCACAGATATTAGCCAACTCAGCATACAGTTTTTTTTTTTTCCTTATTAAGTATAGAAGTTTCACCTTTTCACTTAAAGGAAGCACTTTAAAGCTTCTCTTTGGCTATCTGAATTGCCAGCATCACCACTCTTGTGCTTTGGGGCCATTTTTAAGTAAAATAAGAGTTACTTGGGAATTCCCTGGCAGTCCAGTGGTTAGGACTTGGCGCTTTCACTGCTGTGGCCCCGATTCAATTCCTGGTTGGGGAACTAAAATCCTGCAAGGCTCACAGTGCAACCAAAAAAAAAAAGAGTTACTTGAACACAAGGACTGCAATACCCCAACAGTTGATCTTATAACTCAGATAGCTATTAAGTGACTAATGGGTGGGATACACTGGACAAAGGGACAATTCATGTCCTGGTGTCCTAGGCAGGACAGGGCAGAAAGGCACAAAGTTTCATCACGATACTCAGGACAGCGTACAATTTAAAATTTATGAATTCTTTATTTCTGGAATTTTCTATTTAATATTGTCAGACCACGCTTGACAGGTAACTGAAACCATGGAAAGAGAAACTAAGGATAAGAAGGGGCTACTGCAGTGCCAAATGCTACAGAGAAATTAAGGAGGAGTCGTTTAAGAAAAGACTACTGGTTTTGCAATTCAGTGGTCCCTAGTTAGTTACCTTCTAGATAGGCGAGAAGTCTGGATATAAGTCAGACTGCAGTGGGATCAGAAACCAAGCAGATTCTCCATAAATTAGTTTTCCCAGGAAATAAATAGTGGCTTTTCGGTGCAAGTTCTCTGTGTCTTATTTAATTTTAATAAATTGTCTGTTTGGCTTATTACTTCTCTATATTCTAATCTACTATTCTTTAGTTTAATCATGATCAAAGGTAGAAGTATATCAAACGATGGCATTTACACCTTTAAGAAAAGAAAACATCAGATCATATATGAAAAGTCCACAACTAACATCAAGCTCAAAGATGAAAAACTGAAAGCTTTTCTCTTCTCTTAGAGAAGAGATGAGGAACAAGACAAGGATGCCCACTCTGCCCACTTCTATTCAACACAGTTCAGAAAGACTCAGCCAGAGAGATTAGGCAAGAAAAAGAAATAAAAGGCATCCAAATTGGAAAGAAAAAAGCAAAATTATCTCTGTTTGCAGATAAAATGCTTTTTCTTTTCTTTTTTTTTTTTTTTTGCGGTACGTGGGCCTCTCACTGTTGTGGCCTCTCCCGTTGCGGAGCACAGGCTCCGGACGCGCAGGCTCAGCGGCCATGGCTCACAGGCCCAGCCGTTCCGCGGCATGTCGGGTCTTCCCAGACCAGGGCACGAACCTGCGTCCCCTGCATCGGCAGGCGGACTCTCAACCACTGCGCCACCAGGGAAGCCCCAAATGCTTTTTCTTATGTAGAAAACTCGAGATTCCACCCAACAACTGGTTTATTAAAACTAATAAACCAATTCAGCAAACTTCCAGGATACAAAATCAACCCTCAAAAATCAGTTGTGTTTCTATACACTAACAATGACAATCAGAAAAGAAAATTAAGAAAACAATCCCATTTGCAATAGCATCAAAATGAATAAAATACTCAGGAATAAACTTAACCAAGGAGGCAAAAGACTTGTACATTGAAAACTACAAAACATTACTCAAAGAAATTAAAGATGACACAAATAAATAGAAAAACACTCTATGCTCATGGACTGGAAGACTTAAATTATTAAAATGTCTATACTATCCAAGGCAATTTACAGATTCAACACAATCCCTGTCAAAATCTCAAAGGCATTTTTTTTTTTCTGCAGAAACAAAAAACATCCTCCTAAAATTCATATGGAATCTCAAAGGTCCATGATAGTCAAAACAATCTTGAGATGGGACTTCCCTGGCAGTCCAGCAGTTAAGACTCCGTGCTTCCAATGCAGGGTATGTGGGATCGATCCCTGGTTGGGGAACTATGATTCCATATGCCCTGCGGCACAGCCAAAAAATTTAAAAAACAAAAAACATGGGTTTCCCTGGTGGCGCAGTGGTTGAGAGTCCGCCTGCCGACGCAGGGGACACGGGTTCGTGCCCTGGTCCGGGAAGATCCCACATGCTGCGGAGCGGCTAGGCCTGTGAGCCATGGCCGCTGAGCCTGCGCATCCGGAGCCTGTGCTTCGCAACAGGAGAGGCCACAACAGTAAGAGGCCCACGTACCACAAAAAAAAAAAAAAAAAATCTTGAGAAGAACAAAGTTGGAGGCCTTACACTTCTTGATTTCAAAACCTATTACAAAGCTAATAGGTAATCAAAACAGTATGGTACTGGGGAATTCCCTGGTAGTCCAGTGGTTAGGACTCCATGCTTCCACTGCAGGAGGCATGGGTTTGATCCCTGGTCGGGGAACTAAGATCCCACAAGCCATGCGGCACAGCCAAAAAAACAAAACAAAAACAGTATGGTACTGGCATAAAAACAGACATATAGACCAATAGAACAGAATAGAGAGCCCGGAAATAAACCCTAATGTATACTGTCAAGTGAGCTTTAAGAAGGGTGCCAAGACCACACAATGAGGAAAGGACCACCTCTTCAACAAATGGTATTGGTAAAACTGAATATCCACATGCAATAGAAGGAAGATGGACCCTTATCTTACACCATGTTCAGAAATTAAGTCCAAAACAGAGTAAAGATCTAAATGTAAGACCTAAAAGGATAAAACTCCAAGAAGAAAATATAGGGGAAAAGCTTCATGACATTGGAATGGGCAATGATTACTTGGGTATGATTCTAAAAGCACAGGCAACAAAAGCAAAACAGACAAAACTACATCAAACTTAAAAACTCCTGCACACAAAGGAAACAATCAACAGTGTGGGACATGGGTGAACCAGTCCTTGCCATCCCAGAACTTACACTCCAGGGGGGTAATAAGATATCAAACTATACAGCAATAACACAACCACTTATGTGGTGAAAACTGTGGCAAAAAGGAAAAGGCACAAAACGTTGCAAGCATACATTACAGGAAAGCTGGTTAGGTCTAGAATGGGTGGGGTGCTACCTGGAGAAACCTCCCTGAGGAAGTGACAATCAAGACAAGATCTCCACATTACGGGTGGAGGAAACTTTACAGCAGAGGAAGCAGCATGTCTGAAGACTCTGTGGCAGGAAGGGTCTTAGTAATCTGAGGAAGGTCAAGGTGGCTGGACTGAAGTGAACAAGAAGGGAGGAGAGAGGAAGAAGAGGAGGCTAGAGAGGTTGCAGAGGCCAAATTGAATGGCCCTGTGTGCCATGATAAAGATGCTTAAAACAACAGCAAGGCATTGAAAGGTATGGATTCAATATTCAATATTACCTCAATGAAAATAAATCCATAAATTGAAATGGTCTCTAGGTCTGTTCTAACTACAAAAGGTCTAGAAATCTATGATTCCATACTCCATTTCATCTACAATTACAAACTGTGCTCCAAAATTCCAGTTTGTATCACACATATTAAATCAATAGTCTCACATTTAATAATAATGGCTGCTAGTGGTTTCAAGGTGTCCAAATGGAGGATAATTTCCCAGAAAGAAAGTGTAGAGTCCTTCTTATTTTTAACATATAATTACTTTACACCAAAATTCATACATATGAAGAATAAGGTATGACCTCAATTCTGACTCAAAGCACTAAAAGTATTTACAAAACTAAACTCACATGTTCTCTAAACTAGAAATTTCATACAAACCAGCTCAAGACTAAAGTGGCTGTGGAACAGAGACAGTTCTCAGAAGACAGGGAAACTGGCCAATTTGACGCTGTAGAAATTGATTGTAGAAATGTTTTTTCTCAGAAAGCATTCATACTCTTTGATCAGTGATTCTACTTCAAATAATCTATCCTAACAAGTGAATCCAAGTCAGATAAAGATTTATCTAGGATAGTCACTATTATTTATAAGAGTGGGAAAAAAAAAAGTCCACCAAAAAGGGAATGGGTGTAAAGTCACAGTACAAAACTATTATACAGTCACTGAATACCACTTAGTACCTGGGTGACCTTGGGCAAGTAATTTAACCCAGGGTCCGTCTCATCTTTAAAATGGTGGTAATGATGGTACTTAACCTACAGAGTTGACATAAAGACTTAATTAGAAACCTGTTTAAAACATTTAGTACCTGATACACAATAGACTCTAAATAAATGTTAGCATATGTATACTCAACGTCTTTTTAAAAAAATTTAATGATATGGGACAATATTAATGTTAAGTGTTCAATATGATCCCAACTTGAAAAATAATATATAAAAACATATTTTAAAAAACAAAAACTTGGGAATTCCCTGGCAGTCCAGTGGTTAAGACTCTGTGCTCTCACTGCCAAGGGCCTGGGTTCGATCCCTGGTTGGGGAACCAAGATCCCACAAGCCGTACAGCACAGCCAAAAGAATAAATAAAATAAAAACTCAAAGCACACATATAAAATGTTAACAGTAACTGCCTATATATGTTAAACTTATGGGTGATACATATTTTCTTAACAAGTTCCTTTTTTTTTTCTTAATTTCAACAATATCCTGTTATTGCCTTTACAATTAAAAAAACTTTAAAAACAGTATTTTACATTAATTATCATGGAGATGCAAATCAAAATACAGTAAGATTCATACCCACTGGAATGCCTATAATAAAAAAAAAATGTTGGGCTTTCCTGCTGGCACAGTGGTTGAGAGTCCACCTGCTGATGCAGGGGACACGCACGGGTTCGTGCCCCGGTCCGGGAGGATCCCACATGCCACAGAGTGGCTGGGCCCGTGAGCCATGGCCGCTGAGCCTGCGCGTCCGGAGCCTGTGCTCCGCAACAGGAGAGGCCGCAGCAGTGAGAGGCCCACGTACAGCAAAAAAAAAAAAAAAAAAAATGTTGGTGATGATATGAAGAAATTGGACCCCTCAGCCATTGCTGGTAGAAAAGTAAAATGCCCAGCTGCTTTGGAAAACAGCTTGGCAATTTCTCAAAAGGTTAAACACAGAGTTGCCACATGACCCAGCGATTCCATTCCTAGGTATATACCAGAAAACTGAAAATATACATCCCCACAAAAACTTGAACATGCATGCTAACAGCAGTAAATTCATAATAACCAAAAAGCGGGAAAAACTCAAATGTCCATCACCCAATGTGCAAACAAAATATGGTATATCCGTAATGAAATATTATTCAGCCATAAAAAGAAATGAAGTACTGTTATGTACTACAACATGGATGAATTTTGAAAACATGATGCTAAGTGAAAGAAGACATACACAAAAGGCCACATATTATGATTCCAGTCATATTGTACAAGTTCAGAATAGGTAAATCCATAGAGGTAGAAAGTAGATTAGTGGTTGCCTAGGGCTATGAGAGGAGAGTAAGGGTTAATGGGTACAGTTTTTTTGAGGGAGTGTAATGAAATCTTCTAAAACTGATTTTAGTGATGGTTGCACAAAAATGTGACTATACTAAAAACCACCAAATTGCACCCTTTAAATAGTTAAACTGTATGGTACATGAATTACATCTCAGTAAAGCTGCTATTTTTGAAAACAATATTTCTTTAAACTACACCACTCTTATATTTATATTGCTGGCCAAAGTATTCAATGACATAAAGTCATCCATATTCTCAGCAGGGAACCTCTTTAATCACTCCGAAGTTTTTAGTCCTGTGTAACTTTACAAATCTGATCAAAATGTAGAGTCCAACTTGACCACTGTACCAAGTTAATACTATAAAACTTTCAAGCAACAATGAAAGAAAAAAATAACATAGGATATAGGACAATAAGAAAGAACTGTACAAAAGCATGGTTTGGGAAACTTAAGAGCAGTACCCCTTCCTATTAAATGATACTTGTTAGGCATACATTTGACAACATTTTGAATGCGAAGACATATTCATTCCACTAAAAGAAATTTGAAAACTCATTTTATAGAACTATAACTAACACAGGAAGAGCAAGCATCCGGTAAGAAAGTAAAAATGTCCAGCCTAGGAAAACAGAAAGCAGAGACTGCTAGACTCTAGAAAAGGGACATTATATTGAACAAAAATTTTTCTCTTTGTGTGTTTTTCTTGTGTGTGTGTGTGTGTGTGTATGTTTCCCAAAAAAAACAAACAAAAAAAAGGATTATGTTAGAAAGCAGCAAATTCCCCAATTAGGACTTGGCTTATTGCCAATGGATTACTGGTTTTTAATCATCAAATAGCCCAGACCAACCTTTAATGTGTAGAATCAGGGAAAATAACTGACCATGATTTGGACCAAAAAGCCCATTACGCTATTAAATCTCATGAAAGGCTTAGTTTGCCTCCTAAACATGCTGAGGCAGAACTAGTTTTTTATGTAGTCTACTAGGGCTCAATAGTAAAAAGTTAACAATATAACACTTTCTTCAATTACTCACTATCAGATAAGCCAGGCGCAGTGGTTTTTTTGCCCAAAAAAAAGAGGGGTGGGGGGAAGCTCACAAAAAATTCTTCCTAGATGTTCACAGAATCCTATTCTTTTATTTATTTATGTATGTTAGTATGGCTGCGTCAGGTCTTTTTGCTCTGCGCAGGCTTTCTCTAGTTGTGGCGAGCGGGGGCTACTCTTTGTTGTGGTGTGCGGGCTTCTCATTGTGGTAGCTTCTCTTGCTGCGGAGCATGGGTTCTAAGCGCGCAGGCTCAGTAGTTGTGGCTCGCGGGCTCTAGAGCGCAGGCTCAGTAGCTGTGGCACACAGGCTTAGCTGCTCCGCGGCATGTGGGATCTTCCCGGACCAGGGCTCAAACCCGTGTCCCCTGCATCGGCAGGTGGATTCTTAACCACTGCGCCACCCAGGAAGTCCCCAGAATCCTATTCTTCTAATCCTATTTCTTCTAAAGAAGAAATTTAACAAATAAGCAAAGAGAAAGTTAACAATCAGCAGAGGCAAAATATTTGCTACAAGAACACACATGTTAATCATCTGAAGCCTCAGGAAAGCTGAAAATAAATTCTATCAATGTGAAGAACAACCGGAATTATTCTCTCTGAAGAAGCAAATGTAGAAACCAAATAGAAAAATTACTTTTTGCAAAGCAAGTTTCATTATAATTTATCTCTTGGTCTCAACCCCTTCTGAGTAATTCTCTTAGGCAAAGGCAGAAAACCTCTCAAATAACCTGGGGGGAAAATGACCAAAATGAACACTGAGGAACGCCAGATACTAATTAAGAAGAAAAAATCACCTTAAAACACTTGAGAAAGAACCTAAGAGAACTAGAAGGAGGCTGAGATAGTCTGAGATGATCAGAATGGCTTTTAAACCATTCTACCCCTGCCCTTACATATCCAGTAACTGGAAAACATTAATTCTGGAAGGGAGTAATTAATCCCTCAATAGTACATATAGTTAAAAGGACACTGGTCTAGAAGTGAAATGGCTTAGGTTCAAAATCTATCTACCCCTTTTTAGCTAGGCAACCTTATGCACTCTATTTCCTCCCGAGTTAAATGGGGATAAGAATTCCAGTTGTGCATCATCACAGGATTACCATGAGGATCAAATGAGACTTTACACACACACACACACACACACACACACACATATAGGAAAGCACATCTTGCAAATGTTTAATCATTTCATATTTTATTGCATAACTGATGACGATCTCTAAGTTTTTATGTTAACATTCTTCAGTCACTATTGGCATTTTTTTCAACCAAGTTTCAAAACAAGGCACTAATCTTTGCTCAATTTAAACCCACACCACAAAAACCTTGCCTGCTTTATTTGGATTGAAGGCCAGGCAAAATTCCACTCCAGGTGGCTAAGCAATAATAAACAAGGGCTCACTGTTTCATCACATCCTCACTTGCTCTGTGAATAAAGTTTTTCTCCAAATTTTGTGGCTAATTTTGGACTTTTTAAATACTGCTGTATTTTCTCCCCCAGTTACAAAACTTTTAAGTACCTAAATACTAAAACAAAGAACATTTTAAAACTTTAAAATTCAAGATGTTTAAAGAGAGTTACATCAAGGAGAACAAAATGTGGTATCAGGGTACAGCACTTCAAGATATTCAACCATGTTTCTCTATCTACTAGTCCAGCCCACACAAATTCTAGCACTGAAAAACAAAGCAATTTCCAGATTTCTGAGAATCCCCCGGTATGTTTCATTTATATATATGTGTATATATATATATATATATTTTTTAATATATATAAATTTATTTATTTTGTTTTATTTATTTTTGGCTGCGTTGGGTCTTTGTTGCTGCGCGCAGGCTTTCTCTAGCTGTGGTGAGCAGGGGCCACTCTTCATTGCGGTGCGCAGGCTTCTCATTGTGGTGGCTTCTCTTGCTGTGGAGCACGGGATCTAGGTGCGCGGCCTTCAGTAGTCGTGGCTCCTGGGCTCTAGAGCGCAGGCTCAGTAGTTGTGGTGCACAGGCTTAGCTGATCCATGGCATGTGGGATCTTCCCGGACCAGGGCTCAAACCCGTGTCCCCTGCATTGGCAGGCAGATTCTTAACCACTGTGCCAGCAGGGAAGTCCCTGTTCTATATATTTTAATAACAAACATAATTCTGCTTATTGTCTTTAGTTTTTAAGATTAAACACACGCACACAGCAGGTCATCAAACATTTGCTGAACATAAGACATATTTACTATGTGAACTTGGTTTGATTTTGTTTAAATAAATTGAAATTTTTGAAAAGTAAAACTATGATGAGGTTATAGTATCTGTTTAAAACACATTTTTGTATTTTAAAAGTAGGGAAGACAATAAGTCTTTATTTTTTATTTATTTAAAGTCCATGATGCCAGAGTGCTAACACATACTTTAGGGGAAAAAATTAGGGGACTAGCCGTTGTTTGTCCTAGACGCACAGAGAAAGGGAGTCCTTTGGGTTTGATGGTCCACTGCAGATTGACTGTCTTGTTTCTAGTTCATAGGGCCTAAACTTGATTAAAACAGATATTGGGAGAATAAAAGAGGGATATACCTAATTTTAACCCCTTCTGTGGGATCTGGACATGTACCATATCCTAACCACTTGTCTTAGGGGTTGTTAATGGAGTGTAAATGTTCTCACCACTATGGTTGTATTCAAAACCTCTTGCCTTTTATATAAATTAGTGCAGAAATATCAAACGGTAAACTCAAGGATTCTGAAGCTGTTGTAACTAATCATGGTTAAGAGAATTTCTTTAAGATACAGAAAAACAAATACTATGTGTTCTCAGTTATAATGCAGACTATTTAAAACAATGAACTCAAAGACATAAGAGAGTAGAATGGTGGCTGTCAGGAGCTGGGGGGTAGGGGAAATGGCGAGATGCTGGTCAAAGGGTACAAACTTTCAGCTTTAAGATGAATAAGATCTGGGATCTAGTGCACAGCATTGTGACAATAATTAACAATACAGGACTATATACTTGAATGTTGTTAAGAGAGTAGATCTTAAAAGCTATAACCACAGGGAAAAAAAAAGGTAACTATGGGAGGCAATGATAACACAACTAACCTTACCGTGGTAATCATTTCGCAATATATATATGTATCAAATCATCACGTTGGGGGACTTCCCTAGTGGTGCAGTGGTTAAGACTCTGCCTGCCAATGCAGGGGACACGGGTTCGAGCCCTGGTCCAGGAAGATCCCACATGCCACGGAGCAACTAAGTCCATGCACCAAAACTACCGAGCCTGCGCTCTAGAGCCCGAGAGCCACAACTACTGAAGCCCGCACACTTAGAACCCATGCTCCGCAACAAGAGAAGCCACCGCCAAGAGAAGCCCATGCACCACAACAAAGACCCAACACAGACAAAAATAAATAAAATTTTTTTAAAAGTTAGATTAAAAAAAATCATCACGTTGTACACCTTCAATTTACATATATTAGGTATCAATAATATCTCAATAAAGCTGGGGGAATTTTTTCTAAATAAAAAGAATTTCTTCACCAAAAAAGACATATTTACTTATAATACAACTATAAACACAAATGAGCTACCTGATTAATAAACAGAAAGACAGCCCAAAAAAGCTTTAGAAAATAGTACAGCATCATACTGTGAAGTTTTGAAACTTCACACATCAGTTTCTGTATAATTTGTTTGAATCTTTTTTATCATGATGTAATTCACATTCCATAAAATTCACCCTTAAAGTGTGTATTTTAGTAGTTCTTAGTATATTCACAAGGTTTTGCAACCATCATCACTATGTAACTCTAGAACATTCTCATCACCCCAAAAAGAAATCCCAAACCCATCAGTAGTCACTCACCATTCCCACTTCCCCTCAGCCTCTGGCAACCACTAATCTATTCTATATCTCTATGTGTTTGCCTACTTTGGACATTTCACATAAATTGGATCACACAATATGTGGCTTTTGTGAGTCTGATCGTCTTTCATTTCATTATGGTGTGGTTTCTCCCTCTGCAGTTGTTTCTAATTAAAGCATGACCAAGTATATGTATAAAACATACACACACAAATAAAGAGCAAAAAATTGTATTATGAGGCTGATATGGAATAATAGATATAGGTACAAAGAATACTACCTAGATGAATACACTGTAATTTGGACAATCTTTGCTGCAAAATTTCTAAAACATATAATGTGATTTTTAAAAAGAATGCTGACCAACATTTTGGCATTCTCCATACCAGTAACTTAAATTATTATTATAAATTTTAATTACTGTACTTTGCTTTTATAAAAAAGACACTTAACTATAAAAAGAATTTATACATATAAGTAGCTATAAAAATCCCCAAAAAGTCAACAGAAAAATATATGTCAATGGTTATGGTATTTAGGTGATTGGAAAACAGGCTTTTTAATGTGTTTTATTTTTAATTTAAAAGTATTATCACTGTCATTTTTTGAAAGACATTTTTGACATATATCCAAAAATTTCAAGCTTGGTGTTATAAATAAGCAAAAGCAGTAATTCCCAACCCTTCATGTGCATATATGATTACTTTCATACCTAAACTAAATGTACATGATATGGAAAGATGACACTAATATATTGTTCAGTTAAAAAAGTAAGTTGAACTATATGTAGCATCATCCTATTGGTATAGAAACAAAACACTGTGTATTGCATAAGTGTGTATTTGCATGTCTATAAAAAGGTCAGCAAAGATATTCATCAAACAGTTAAAAGTGGTTACTGCCATAGAGTCAGACTAAAAAGGGTAAAGAGGTTTTACTTTTTATTTCATATATTTGTATTAATTGACTATTTAATAACAAAGCTACTTTTTGTAATTTTTTAATCACCAATGTTTTTAATTAAATGTGCCATCAATTTAGATTATTTTCTTTAAAAAAATAAAAGAACATTAAAGTCAAAACTTTAATGTGTCAATTTTTAATTATCCAAACCAAGGGAGAAACCAAACCCAGCAGAAAATACCAATATGGCTTCCAAACACATAATCTTTTTTTTTTTTTTTTTTTTTTGCATTTTGCAGGCCTCTCACTGTTGTGGCCTCTCCCGTTGCAGAGTGCAGGCTCCGGACGCGCAGGCTCAGCGGCCATGGCTCACGGGCCCAGCCGCTCCACGGCATGTGGGATCTTCCTGGACCGGGGCAGGAACCCGTGTCCCCTGCATCGGCAGGCAGACTCTCAACCACTGCGCCACCAGGGGAGCCCGCATAATCATTTTTTACAGCATCTTTACTCATAACATATCCCAGAGGAAACATCCAAGTGGCACCCGAAAAAGTCTAGGATGAAAGTTTTGCTGTATGATATCTATAAAGATAATTGACATCACATTTTACCCCATCATATCCATGCTTTAACAATCATTGCCAGTACATGTGGAACCAGAATTTAAAAGAAAAAACAGCTCCCTAAGAGAAGACAGGTACAGATTAATACAGAATACTTAATTTCCAAAAAGAGCCAAGTCATAAAAATATCGAACGAAGTTTTAGAAGACACTGGAGAAGAGAGAGAAATAGGAGTACTGTCAGTCTCATTCTTTCTTTCCTTTCTGATTTATCTCGTGATGCTTCACACCGAAACTCCTTAGTGAACTCACCAACAAGGGGCTATAGGGCCCACTTGAAATGTGCAATCTGAACAATGCTGTAAGAAGGAAGAGATTAGAGTCGTACCTTTTCCAAAATGAACTTGTTTAAATACGGCATGTAGCCCTGATTGGAGACAGGCCCCTCATCATCATCCCGGAAGTGCTCTTCAAGGGCAACAGGGTCATGTGGAACCTTCAGCACTGTGCACAGGTTATGGGAAAGGACCTAAGGGAGAAAAAGGGTAGTTTAGAGGCATCCACTAACCAGCACACGGCACCTTCACTGTCCGAACACAACTGGCTGCTCCCTGTCCTGGGGAGAGAAAGATGAAGAATAAATTGCCGGCTGCCAGCTCCCCACCTGTTACCCATAGTGTCTCATTGCCTCCCCAGTTCTGGTCCACTTCAAACAAGTCTCTCTTACATGTCCTACAATGAGCCAGGCTCCATGCAAGATCTGTGACTACCAGACTCCTTGTAGTCTTTTATTAATTGGCCCACATTAGAAAGAAAAAGGGGGGAAAGAGCAAGAGAATGTGTTTAAAATTAAACTTCTCCTAAGTAGAGCAGTCCGTCAAGTAGAGCTGTAAGAGAAAGAACCTGGCTCTGAACAGCTGCAGCTGGGGGTTCTGGACAAGGTGGCTGACCTGGGCCCAGCCACAACCTCTCTGGGCTTCAGTTCTCTCCTTTGTTCAATATAAAGGGCCAAGTTAATATGCAAATATACCAGATATTAATTAGTAATCTCTAAGCATCCAAACATCTCTAAAATTCTGTGATGCTAGGCTAAGTTTTCAGGATGAGTATAAAAGAGTATAAATATAAAAAGAGAAAGAAATCAAGGGCCCGATTTAGAAATACATGAAAAATCAATAGCAAAAAAATCTCAGGAGTCACCAAAATGGTTGAAAATATTCTGTCAAAAATCTGCATCCTGGGGCTTCCCTGGTGGCGCAGTGGTTGAGAGTCCGCCCGCCGATGCAGGGGACACGGGTTCATGACCCAGTCCGGGCGGATACCACATGCCACGGAGCGGCTAGGCCCGTGAGCCATGGCCGCTGAGCCTGCGCATCCGGAGCCTGTGCTCCACAACGGGAGAGGCCACAACAGTGAGAGGCCCGTGTACCGCAAAAAAAAAAGACTAAGAAAAAAAAAAAAAATCTGCATCCTGGTCTTGCAATAATCGAAGTGCACACTTTAACATTCAGGTAGCTGAGTTAGCAGTCTGGGCTCTTTCAGTACTACTCTTTTTTCTTATTAAATGAAAATCTAAATATAAAACTTAAATCCCTTCCATTCCATTTGTGCATTCTAAACAGGTCAAATTACAGAGCTAAGGCCATGCTGCCTCTAACACAGAATCTTATTAGATGTTAAATCCCAGGTTAAAATCTTCCCTATTTGTCTCAGCCCTACCCATTTAATCGCTTAAGGAGCCAAATTCATCTCAATGAATACTTTCAATTCCATAAAGCAAGTTACTTTTTTCTGCACACACATATTTCGTTAGAATTTTTTAAGATTAAAAAAATTAACCTATAAAAAAACATTTGCATATCTTCTTTCTACATTTGTTTTGTTTCTCAAAGCTTCATTTATGTGGAGATCCTTTTCTACATGCTCTACTGGTTTTAAGGAAGTAAGTAAAGTAAAGGAAGTAAATTCACAAATGGTTATAAATGAAGTAATGAAGACTTCTATCAGCCCCTACAAAGCAGGCTGTTTTTCTCAAGTAAAACTTCTATTTGCCAGTAGTAGAGCACATGAAAAGGGCACGGTGGAGCTTTTACTGAATCTTGCACCACAGTCAGCAAAATCCTAAATAGACATTTCCTTTCTCTATTGACCTAGTAAAACCTACAGAGTAATTATCTACCTCCAAAAAGGTGTTGTGAGGATCAACTTCAGGAATGTAAGGAGCTTAAAAACTGCAACATACCATGGAAATATAGAGAAATAAAGAGCATACTCCTCATATAAGGCTCAACGGTCATTCAAATTTTTAAATTATTTGGGACTTTACTCAAGTTAAAATTCCCAACCACAGGTTAACCTATGGTACGTTCATAGAAGGTTAAGAACAGTGAGGAACTCACTGAGTAGTGATACGTAAAGATCTACAAGATAACTTAAGTGAAAAAAGCAATGTACCTAAGACTACATATAGTGTGTTATCTTTTGTATAAAAGGAAAAGGAAGAAAAAATAAGATACTCTAGAAGGATATATAAGAAACAAGTAACCATGGGGAAAAAACTAGTATGACTGCAGACCAGGAGCAAAAGAAGATTTCTTACTGTATCTCCCTTTTCATTAAGTTTAGGAAAAAATTTTCCCTATTCAAAAAACATAAAAACTATTTTAAAAATTAAACACACACACACACGTATATATACACACATACACGTACAAACACACAATACACATACACACACACATATATACACACATATATATATACACACACACACACACACACACATATACACACACGCGCGCGTGCGCACTTTTCTTAATGGCCAGCTTAAGCCCATACAGCTAAATCTACTTATCTTCGAACTCTACACTTTTTCTTCTACATTAACTTACTCCCTAGAGATTAGGTATAAAAGGAAGACATATTCCACAGCAATGTACCATGACTAATGGATGAATAAGATGTAAGGGCAATAAATGAGCTCAGAAAGAATAGTGTGTGCTACAATGACTTCACAGACTAAGTGAAATGTAACCTAGGCCTTAAAATAAAAAGGGCTTTTGGATAGGAAAAGGGCAATTGGAAAGCTTTCCAACAGAGAAATAACATGAGAAAAGTAACTGATTAATGCAAAATCCTCAGGGTACAAAAAGCAGACACCAATCTCTCTCACACCCATCCCTTTCTTTGCCTTTGGGTTTCACAGATCCTCCAACTAAAGTCCTGGCAGGGGCCTTAGATACCATATTGTCATCCTTCTCATCTTATAGATGGTGAGTACTGGCTCAAAGAGATTAAATTTGTTTTTCTTGACTAGGTTACTTAGGAGAACTGAGACTAGAAGTCAGGTTTTGTAATTGCTGGTCCAACACTCTCCAGGAACAAGGAACATTATGTTTCCAGTTTTTCTAAAGTCAACAACATCTTTGCAGAGCTGCTTTAGTTCAACCAGTGATCCCATTGAAGATTTAGATTTAAACTCTAGACTTCAGCCTTGGACAATTAAATACAGGGATAACTAAATCCAGTGATAACTTTCTCAACCACCTTCATTTAGTTAAGCAAACTGTGAGGGAGGCAGATTATATTAAAGAACCCTGGAGGAGGAGACCTAAGTACCAGCCCTATTCATGTGGTCTGTTCCTGTACAGTGGTTTGCCATTTACCCTTTTTAAATATTAGAATATTTTGCTACTTACTCACTTAGTCTCAGTATCCTCACTGCAAAAGGAAGAGTTGGTGACTTGTCTCTAAAAATAATGTTTTTAAAAGCTCAATCCTTAACTATCAACCCAAACTCATTTCATGAACTCAACAGAAAGAACTATAATTTAGATCAGAAATTCGGCTTTTTTCATTGTTAGTAAGGCCTAGAACTGGGAAGTCTTCTTCAAACAAAATAACAAACTGAATAATAGATAACTGGAAAAGTTTTGTAACTAAAAGAAAAAAAAAGTGCCATCTTTTAAACTTAAAAAAAATTTTATCAGTAATTTTTTTAAAGCCTAGACAGTATCTCAACTTTTTTTTTAAAGTAAAAAGTAAAATGTATTTTAAAAAAAAAATTCTTGAAGGCCAGAATATAAACTAATAATAAGAAGTAAAATCTCCAGAAGCTTAAACAGCAGTTTATGCTTTTTAGAGTAGACTCACATCATCCATTAGTTGGTTTTAGTCTCACCCCTGGAAAGTAGATGGTATTGCTACTTTACAGATGAAGAGGCTGAGTGAGAGATAAGGAGATGTCCCCCAGATGACAGAGTTTTATGTGCCGTGAAACTAGGTCTAGAACCCAAACCTTATACTTTGGTGCCCTTTCCCTGCCTGGCCACATTCCCTCTCCTCCTGGAAAAAAAGAGAGCCCTGCCTATACAAAAGTGACATGAATGCTGTGGCCATGCATGCATGTTATTGCTAAGGTGCAGTGATGGACTGGTGCCCACCCGGTCAGTTCTCCAGCACCCAGCAACATGGCTGGAGCTATTCAGTGGAGCCAACTTAAATCCAGTGGTGAAGAACACATCCGTCT
This sequence comes from Aethalodelphis obliquidens, assembly GCF_003676395.1. Lineage (NCBI taxonomy): Eukaryota > Metazoa > Chordata > Mammalia > Artiodactyla > Delphinidae > Aethalodelphis > Aethalodelphis obliquidens. The sequence goes on from NW_020837958.1 coordinate 35,489,893, forward strand.
AGAAATCTGGGACCACTCTCTCTCTGGAAGCCCTCATCTCTCAGCACCTGCCTTTGGGGGAAACTGTTCCAAGAGGTACTAGCCTCCTCTCCCCATGCGGAAGCTGGAAAACAGATGAGGACAAAAGCAATCAAGAGGAAATAGCACTACAAGTTCTTGATTTGTAAAAGCACTGCCCCTCAATCACTCTAATCAGTGTTTGCAAGTTTCTTGAGAAAGTTGAATTTATCCTGCTTCAAATGCCTGCTCCTCCAAAGGCCATTCTTTCAACGCCCACATAATTGCTAAGCAACTTTGCTCTCAGGCCCCGATTTGAAGAATAAACTATTGTTACTACAATAAAAGATCCACATCCATGCCAGACCCTCATCTCTCCAGTTCCTTCCTAGCTGTCTGCTAATGCCTCTGCAAGGCCTCCGCTGACGAGAGATGACTAATTAACTGCTCGTGTGGTCTGTTCCTTTGCAGCGGTTTGCCATTTACCCTTTTTAAGCATTTTGCTCCAACTATCCTGAAAAGATATCAGGGATGATGAATGACTAAACAGTATTTTAACACATGAGTGCCTAATGCTTACCCTCCTCCCTCCCAAAGATGTAGAGATTACAAAGGTTCTCTGAAATGAGCCCCCTAGTCACAGACTGTTTCCCTTTACAGGATGTGCGTAATGGGCAAAATTCAACACTGAAAAAAAGGGGGGTAGGGATCTCTATTCCGACAAGCTTATCTTAAGCGACACAATTACAGAACTATAATTCATAATGGGCAACCTTTTTTTTTTAAATGTGAAAATTCCTGTCTGATTTATAAAATTTCAAGCTCAGGGCGAATTACCAGAAAACTCTTCCTAACAGAATGACCAACTTCCTACCAGAGCTATGCCCTGCCTTAAGAGCATTGTCTTAACAGAAGTCCCGCCCCTTACCACAAGGACTCATTTTCCCTTTCCCGACAATATCTTTTCATCCTGCTTGTCACTGCTTAAGGCCTGCTTGCTTTCTCTTAAATTATCTTTATCACACTCAGCCTCAGAAATCTCAGTCATCTCTGACTCAGTCCCTGAATGCCATCAATCACCATCCTAGACACTTTTACCAAATTAATCTCCAAGGGCTGCTGACCTCACATTATCACCTTGTCTGAAAGTCATCAAAAGCCTACAGAAGTAAAAACCAAAGAGGTATCTGAGCTCCGTATTTAAGTCACTTGGCAAGCCAGCCCCTCTTTCCATTTGTAGCCTTATTTTTTCCCACCTCTCTGCACCAACTGTACAAATCTAGTCAAACAAGCTTACTCACAGCATCCCAAACAAACCCTGTATCACTCCCCTGCCCCATCCAGGCCTCTGCTCTAATCACCCCTACACCTCCATTTCTACCTAACATAACTGCCATCTGAAGCCTCCACCTCCCAAAATCAAGATGGCCTTCCTCACTCTGCATTTCCCAAGCACTCTGTATTTCTTATCTTATACTACCACACATGATTTTCTCTCTCCCATAAGACTGTAAATTTCTGAAAGGCCCATGTCTTACCTCCCCTTGCATCCCCACAGCACTTAACGTGCTACTCAGAATGAAGAAGGCTTTCAATAAATGCTGAACAAATTCATTCTAAAAATTCTCTTTTCACAGTAAAACCATAATACTTTAACAATGAAAATGCTCTTAGGAAATAGCCTACTGCTATCTCCTTATTTCATTGATAAAAAGACTGAGGCCTGGGCTTCCCTGGTGGCGCAGTGGTTGAGAGTGCACCTGCCGATGCAGGGGACACGGGTTCGTGCCCCGGTCAGGGAAGATCCCACGTGCCGCAGAGAGGCTGGGCCCGTGAGCCATAGCCATTGAGCCTGCGCGTCCGGAGCCTGTGCTCCGCAACGGGAGAGGCCACAACAGTGAGAGGCCCACATACCTCAAAAAAAAAAAAAAAAAGACTGAGGCCTGAGACTTGCCTAAGTCACAAACTGATTAGAAACAAATCAGAAACAAGAACCCAGGTCTCCTAACTGCCTGTCCCACAATCATGCCCTGTACTGGAAACATTCTCTTTAGCCTAGTCACATCCTTCAAGACTGGGTTATTCTCCATAAACTCTAGGAAACCTTCACCGCCCCCTCTGTCCACTGAACTCCTATTCAGCACTTAACGTGAATTCTGTTTCACATACCAGTAATATCTCAAATACCTAACTGCAGCTCAGTAAGGGAGGAAACCCTGCCTAATGTTGTTCTTCCATATCCTTTACGGTGACTAGCAGAGGGTTAAGGGAGGACTCAGTGGGAGCATAACACTTATGGACACATTAAGGAAGGATATCTAACTCAAAACCGTCTGTTGTGATGTGTCCACAGAACGTATACCATTGAACTACAGTATATGCCACTGGATGACATTCTACATAGACTACCTTTAATAAGTTATTTTGGATAATTCACTAACTTAGCCCTCTTCAGAAATCAGAAAGAAAATATTGGTAAATTTGACCACATAAAAATTCTTAAATTTCCCTTTAAAAAGAGACACCATAAACAAACAAAAAAGGCTAATAGCTCCAATATTCAAATTACTCCTAGAAATTATTAAGTAAAAGGTGAACACCTAATTTCAAAAATGGACCACAGACATGAATAGAAAATTCACAAAAGAAGCTAATGACTAATAAGTATAGGAAAAGATGCTTAACTTCGCTAGTGATCAACATAATGCAAACTAAAAGAGCTACTACTTTTTGCCTGAAAAACAACACCTGGTGTTTGAGCAGACACAGGGGGAGTAAAAATTGCCAACACCCAACACTGGAGAAGGTATAGAGCAGGTTTTCTCTGTCACTGCTGACATTTTAGGCCAGATAATTCTTTGCTGGGGAGCAGGGGGAGGTGTTCTATGCATTGTAGGAAGTTTAGCAGCATCCCTGGCTGAAAACATCAAAACACCTCAAATATCTGTGAATAGTAAAGTAGTTAAACAAAGCATAACTCATCAACACAATGAAATAGCTCATAGTCATAAAGGATGATGGTGTCTGTATCTATGTGCACTGACATGGAAACATGACCCTAACACACTGTTTAAGAAAATAGGCTACAAAAGCATATGAAATAGGATCCTATTTCTATAAAAGGATATATATGTATGAGTATATGCACACATGTGCATGCATGTGTATACATGTAGGAAGCAAGGGAGAGAGAGGGAGGAAGAATGGTGAGCGAAAGATGTTAGAAAATCATTGCAAAGTTAACTGCATCTGCCTTTGGTGGTAGAATTTCGGGTGCTTTTACCTTTGTCTCTATACTTTATTTTTTTTTTAAAGATTTGTTTAATATTTATTTATTTTATTTATTTTTGGCTTCATCGGGTCTTAGCTGTGGCACATGGGATCTTCATTGAGGCATGCGGGATCTTTTGTTGTGGTGCCCAGGCTTCTCTCTAGCTGTGGCGGTGGGTTTTCTCTTCTCTAGTTGTGGCGCACAGGCTCCAAGGCACCTGGGCTCTGTAGTTTGCGGCACACAGGTTCTCTAGTTGAGGCACATGAGCTCAGCAGTTGTAGCACACAGGCTTAGTTGCTCCGTGGCATGTGGGATCATAGTTCCCTGACCAGGGATCAAACCCACGTCCCCTGCATTGTAAGGCGGATTCTTTACCACTGGACCACCAGGGAAGTCCCTGTCTCTATACTTTAAAGCAGGGGTCCCTAACCCCCAGGCCATGGACCAGTACCAGTCCGCAGCCTGTTAGAAACCAGGCTGCACAGCAGGAGGTAAGCAGCAGGGGAGCTAGCAAAGCTTCATCTGTTGCTCCCCATAGCTTCTCATCGCTCACATTACTGCCTGAACCATACCCCCTCAACGCCCCCATTCCGTGGAAAAATTGTCTTCCATGAAACCGGTCCCTGGTGCCAAAAAGGTTGGGGACCTCTGCCTTAAAGTATTGTTTGAATATTCTATGTTCTACCTTTATAATCAGAAAAAGTGAAGCTTTTATATTTATGTAAAATTTTTCAATTAATTTTTAAAATTAATTTTATTAGTGCTCTCTATCTGGGGTTTCAGCTAGAGAACACCAATAAAATTAAAAAATATGAAGAGATCATCGTAGGACTATAAAGTTGTTGAAATTAACTCACTTGAGTCATTCACAAAGAACTATGCTTTGCCATGCCTCTTGAAGAAGCCACACTATGGGCAACAAAGTCTCCTGATCTGGGCAGCCTCCTTAGATTCCAGCCTCCCACTGGATCACAGCATAAACAAATGTCTTTAAGAAGATAAGTCAGGGACTTCCTGGTGGTCCAGTGGGTAAGACCCCACACTCCCAATGCAGGGGACCCGGGTTCGATCCCTGGCCAGGGAACTAGATGCCACATGCATGCCACAACTAAGGAGCCTGCCTGCCTCAACTAAGACCCAGAGCAACCAAATAAATAAATAAATATTAAAAAGAAAAAGGATCCTGCATGCCACAACAAAGACCTAGAACAGCCTAAATAAATAAACATTTTTTTAAAAGGAAGATAAATCATGTGTAAGAAGATTTAACTCCAATAAGCTTCTGTTTCTATTTCTCCCACTACTCTGTAAGCTCCTTAAAGAGAAGATCTTTATTGTATCTATCCTGCAATATCAAAACCTAATAAAGGGCTTCTCTGGTGGCGCAGTGGTTGAGAGTCCGCCTGCCAATGCAGGGGACACGGGTTCGTGCCCCGGTCCGGGAGGATCCCACATGCCGCGGAGCGGCTGGGCCCATGAGCCATGGCCGCTGAGCCTACGCATCCGGAGCCTGTGCTCCGCAATGGGAGAGGCCACAGCAGTGAGAAGCCCGCATACCGGAAAAAAAAAAAAAAAAAAAAAAAACTAATAAAGTGCCGAGGGGAGAGTGCCTGATGTCAACAAATGTTTACTAAATGAGTCCCATTTAAGAATTTTCTTTTTTTGGTTTTTTTTTTGGTTGTTGTTGTTTAGTTTCATTTAGTTTGCTTCTCTATCACCTTTTATTTAGATGTGGGTCTTTTTTTTTTTTTTGCGGTACGCGGGCCTCTCACTGTTGTGGCCTCTCCCATTGCGGAGCACAGGCTCCAGACGCGCAGGCTCAGCGGCCATGGCTCACGGGCCCAGCCACTCTGCGGCATGTGGGATCTTCCCGGACCGGGGCACGAACCCGCGTCCCCTGCATCGGCAGGCGGACTCTCAACCACTGCACTACCAGGGAAGCCCTAGATGTGGGTCTTTTAATGTATTTCACTATACTACCAGTATATTCTTTCCAGGAAGAATTTTTGTTTAATTGGAATCTCTAATTCAGGTCATTTTTGAAGTAAAAAAACCTCCATTAGTTATTAGCGCTACCAGAACTAGAAGGCATTACTCATCTGACCTGAGATCTAGTAAAGCAGTCCAGTTTCTAAAAATTCCACTAAAGATTTTTGAGGAAAGGACTCAAGAGGAATTAACAGTGTATGAGAGAGAAGTCTATAGCAGAAGACAGAGAAATTAGGTAGTTCAATTTAGTACACTCTTCTCCACTGAAGCCACAGTGTACACCCAAGGTGATGATAAAGATCACAAATCTGAGGCTTACCTCTCTGCTGCCCCATCCTCTGACCACTCTGTCCCCTTCTAGTCACTATAATATGGCTTCTTTCTATCCCTATCAATGTCATGAAATTGCTTTTTCAAAAAGATTCTGTGGTAGACACAGAGCTGCACCACTCAAAAAAGGAACTGCTGCCCTGCTACAAGGACTGTGGTTAGCTGAGAGCCTCTAGTTATTAGTACTTTCGGGGTCCACCTCAGCCAATGACTGAGCAAGCTGGTGACACCATTTCTCCCCAGGGTGGACATCCTCTAACAGGCCATCTTTGCTCCAGAGCTCCTGGTTTTGTTAAGTCTGTATCATGATTTGACAGCTCCTTTTCCCAATCCTGTTTCCTCTCTTTTTTCCCATAAGCGTTTCTTCCCAATAACCCTTTTGCACTCCCAACTCTGTCTCAGCATCTGTTTCCTGAAGAACCCAACCTGGGATAGATACCTTCTAAACAATTCACTCTCCCAAGTCTCTGGCACTGAGCAGTCTGGATCATCCTCTCAAGACTTTTTTTGGTCCCATGATATACTATTTTCTAAATTTCTCAAAGAACTTATTCTACCTTGGTCTACCTTTATGGGGTCACCTCCCTTACCCTTCCTTCTCCCAATCTGGACATTTCCCAAAGCCCAATTTTGAGCCCCAAGTTCTTAAAAAAGTGCTTTAATTCTGAAAACATTAAGTCACCTGAATGACTCTCAGATCCCTTTCTGGTCTTGACCTATCAACTGAGCTCTGGTTTATATCACTAACATGAAAGATTTCTATGCTAAATTTGCCTCACATCCAAAAAATCCAAAGGAGAGTTCATTACCTTTCTCCCCAAAACAGGTTTCCCACCCCGATTCTAACTTTGGTACCACCATTCCCTTAACAACAAAACTATGGACTCGCCTACTCTTGTACTTTTTTAATTTATAGTTTGTCCTATTTCTGGATCCAATTCAGATGCCATTCCTCTCTCCACTGAGTGAGCTTCCCTGTTGGCTAACCAGAGAATGTGGGGCTGGGGAAACAAGGGCTCCCTGCCCCCAGCAGCAGCTCCCATTCTCCCTTCTGAGGCCCTAACAAAGACCACTCACCAGGATAAGACCGTGGTAAACATATCGAGCTGACAAAGTTCAATTAGAAGGCTAAGCCTTGAAGATCTTGTCTGCTATCCCACATTTCGCAAATGAGGAAAATGAAGCCCAGCAAGGAGAAGAAACCTTCCAGGGTCACACAAATAACAGAGCAGAGACAAGTCTCCTGACTCCCTAACCAGTGTTCTCTCTCCTGACACTTTTTGCTGTGCCTCCAAGGGATTTACTTTCCAAATCTTTCATCACAGTTGTTCTTATAGAGGAGCTTCACACATTTCTTAAGGTCAGTGACAACTGTTCCTCTAGAAGCATTCTCTGACCTAACTCCTCCAATTCTCACCACAGGTTAGGTAGGTTCCCTTCCTCTGTGTTTCCCAGCACTGTGTACTTTATATCATATTTGAATTGTCGGTTTGCTGATCTATATCACTCACAAGACTTCAAGCTCCATGAGGGTAGGGAGCATATCGGTTTTGATTCCCACTGCCACCATCCCAGTCTAGCACGCGTCAACTTTCACAGAAGTCCACCACTTGGTCTCCCCATCTCCAGCCCCTCCCCTCATGTCAACACACCCACATTGTTAGAATAATCTCAAAACTCTACCTTTGTCATATATCTACCCAAAAAGTATTAATAACTTCCTCTCTTTACAGGATCAGTTCTAAACTACTCATTCTAACATAGTCCACAAATACATATTAATCATGTATTCTGTACAAGAACGAAACCATCTAAAATGTAACCCCATCTCCCTTTAAATCCTAATTTTCCACCATGCCTCAAATCAAACACTACTCCACCCAGAGTATTTCCTTACTGCTCACAAATACTCCAAGTTTTAGCTCCTGCTCTTATCCACAATGCCACCATCATACCTGTCATCTTTCTGTGACTATACTGGACAAGATTTGCCCCATTCCCTCCAGAAGCAGCTGACATTCCATCGCCTCCATGAAACGTTTCTCGTCTACAACTGTCTGCATCTTTTTTTTTTTTACAGATTTATTTTATTTATTTATTTTTTGGCTGAGTTGCGTCTTCGTTGCTGTGCATGGGCTTTCTCTAGGTGCTCAAGTGGGGGCTACTCTTCATTGTGGTGTGCGGGCTTCTCCTTGTGGTGGCTTCTCTTGTTGCGGAGCACAGGCTCTAGGCGCGCGGGCTTCAGTAGTTGTGGCACGTGGGCTCAGTAGTTGTGGCACACGGGCTTAGTTGCTCCATGGGGGATCTTCCCGGACCAGGGCTCGAACCCATGTCCCTTGCGTTGGCAGGCAGATTCTTAACCACTGTGCCACCAGGGAAGCCCCTAAAACTGTCTGCATCTTTTTCTCTATTTCCTTTAAACTTCTACAGCAGCTCCATCTGACAGAAATATGCAAACTACATATGGAATTAAAAATTTTTAATAGCCACATTTTTAAAACATAAAAAGAAACAGGGAGGGCTTCCCTGGTGGCGCAGTGTTTGAGAGTCCGCCTGCCGATGCAGAGGACACAGGTTCGTGCCCTGGTCCGGGAAGATCCCACATGCCGTGGAGCGGCTGGGCCCGTAAACCATGGCCGCTGAGTCTGCGCGTCCAGAGCCTGTGCTCCGCAACGGGAGAGGCCACAACAGTGAGAGGCCTGCATACAGAAAAAAAAAAAAAAAAAAATGAAACAGGTAAAATTAATTTTACTAATGTATCCAAAATATGATAACTACAACATGTAATCAATATTTTGAAAAGAGATATCTTGTTATTTTCTTGTACTAAGTCTCTGAAATCCTGTGTATATTTTATATTTACAGCACATCTCAATTCAGACTAGCTACTTTTTCTTTTTTTTTTTTTTTTTTAATATTTATTTATTTGGTTGCTCCAGGTCTTAGTTGCAGCAGGCGGGCGTTGCGGCATGCGAACTCTTAGTTGCAGCATGCATGTGGGATCTAGTTTCCTGACCAGGGATGGAACCCAAGCCCCCTGCATTGGGAGCACAAAGTCTTATCCACTGCGCCACCAGGGAAGTCCCATGGACTAGCTACTTTTCAATGCTCAATAGCTAGATGTGGTTAACGGCTAATGTACTGGACAGCATGGCCTACAGCCCTCATTTTCCACACTTTCTAGAACTTGCTTATACTTTATCTTGTTGTAGTCATTTCATGTATTATCTTCTTTACTAAACTGCACACTCCTCAAGGTAAGGGACAATGCTGTATATTTTTCACTTCCCCAGAGTCCCTAGCAAAAGGTATAGATTAAAACCTTCAAATTTGTATACTGTTTTGTAGATCAATTTTCTTCAACATCAGTGTTTGGTAAGAAACAGTTGGCTGGTAAATGTTCTGTTGTAACACATAGAGGTTGTGAGCTCCATCTATTCAAGCAAGTATATTGTTAAAATGTCTTATAATTCCCATTTAACAGAGAGTCCTAAATACAACAAGCAAAGCAAATTCCCCAAAGTCACCCCGGTGAAGAACTTCAGAATTCCAACCTAGTTCGATCTAACAGCCTGGTGTCCCATTATCTAACAGCATTTTCTCAAATCATCACTGAAGGAAGTCACTGAGAGTTAAGTCAGCTGCCTACCAGCTCCTGCTCTCAACTCCAAGGTAACAGCATCTGCCTGAGACATACAACACCCTATGAACAAAAAGCACTGATGAGGGATGGACTGGGAGTTTGTGGTTGGTAGATGCAAACTATTACATTTAGAATGAATAAACAAGGTCCTAATGTATACCACATGTATAGCAATATCCTGTGATAAACCATAATGGAAAAGAATATAAAAAAAGAATATATGTATGTGTATAACTGAGTCACTTTGCTGTAGAGCAGAGATTGGCAAAACACTGTAAATCAACTATACTTCAATTAAAAAAAGAACTGATGGAGATGTGCTGCCTGGTAATGCAGGTGCTCCATCCTCCCAGAGGTGCCTACCCAGTGAAATATAATACCTTCGACATTGTCCATCTGACAGAACAACTTTTATCCTAACTGCTGTCACTTCTGGTTGGTAAGCCATTGTGGCTGTAAAGCTAAATACTCCTAAGGAAGCAAAGGGTAAAGAAGGCGTAGAAGAACCTTGAGATGAAAAAACTAACTTTTCTGACATTGTAGAAATCTCTTCCTAACTGTAAGATCTCCTTATATGAAATTTGACTATGTGCAGATTTACTCCCAAATACCTTTCTACAATTAAAAATTAATTTCTGAAAACTGCAGTTTCAAGTAGACACAGATTTTGGGTTAAAAAAAAAAAGGAATCTGAAGGTAGAATGAGAAGAAGGAAATAAAGCAGAAAGCAGAGGAGAAAAATAGATTTATGAAATGAAGCCTTGGGAAACACAAAGGAAGCTGAGGCAAAGACTAACTTAGACTTATGTTGCAGGATTCGGATTCCAATGTGTTAATAATCATTGAGGGGATTACAATAACCCTCCTGGGGGGTGGGGCGGTGGGGGGGTCGGGGAATGAGAGGGCAAACTGAATAAGTGAGAAAAGGTTATTCAAAGCCTCTTCCGTCTCTAGCTTCCAGTTACTATGTACCTCTGGGACTGCAGTAAGACCCCAAAGGAAATACAAAATGGGGACCAGGAAGGTTAAGAGCCTCTGAGTCATAAGATTAGAAATGCACTGGCTATTAAGATGGAAGGCCACACACACAAAAGTGCCTCGTGGATTGCGTATTATCCTCAATAAAGCAAAAGTTTACATATGTTTCAAAAAAACAAAAACTTCCAGTCTATCTTACTGAAAAGTTTCTAGCAAGTAAGAAACGGAAAAAGGAAATAATCCAGAATCCATTATTACCATTTTAAGATGTTTGAATGTCTCTTACATGCTCTTTATTTGGAGAGCTGTCTTTACTGTTTCATTTTGGTGAGATGCAAAAAATATTTACAAAGACTTTCACAGGCTCGCTCCTAAGTCATGCTCTGGTTCTCTAAATGGGGTTTTTTTTAAATTAGATTTTTAGAACAGAAACAACTTTAACCACAGGGGTTAACAGAAACATAACACTAAAGATTAGGGAAGGAATACTATACATGCCAAATTCACAAGAATTAACCAAATCTTTTACATTGTGTTTCACACAATAAAAGCCCTTTACTGTAACTTGCTTCCTTTATATTTTCAACAGACCACTGGCCTGGCTCAATTACTTTTGTAACTAGCAAGATTAAAAATTTTTGAAGCTAAATGCCTACATGGGAACAGAACACATGACATTATTCACAAGATACGAAAATCAACCGCAGGGCAAAAATTAAAGAACATTTAGTTGAAAATCTATCATTGAGAAATGAATAAAGATTCAAACTACTCATGTTGTTCCTCAATTTTTTTTCATTTACATCCTCACTAGTTGTGAGCTCTTTTACTTCAAAAGGGCACAATTTAAAACAAAACAAAACCCTGCGTTTCTAAAAACAACAGGATAAGAGTGCAGAGCCAATAATCTTATTCAAGACATTTCCAGCACTGACATGTAATTCACACTGCAACCATAATTGTAAAGTAAAATTATAACAGACGTTGGAAAACTATCACTAGATTTTGCTATATTTAAGAAGACAACACTAACTATAACAGTAAGAGTACTAATTTTAAGGTACTTTTTTATTGAAGTATAGTTGATTTACAATGATCTGTTAGTTTCAGGTGTACAACAAAGTAATTCAGTTATATATATACAGATATATATTCTTTTTCAGGTTCTTTTCCCTTATAAGTTATTACAAAATATTGAATATACTATACATATTATGTATAGTAGTGTGCATATGTTAATCCCAACCTCCTAATTTATCCTTCCCTCCTCCTTTCCCTTTCGGTAGCCACAAGTTTGTTTTCTATGTCTGTGGGTCTGTTTCTGTTTTGTAAATAAGTTCATTTGTATTTTTTTTAAGATTCCACATATAAGTGATATACGATATTTGTCTTTCTCTGTCTGGCTTACTTCATTTAGTATGATAATCTCTAGGTCCATCCATGTTGCTGCAAATGGCACTATTTCATTCTTTTTTATGGCTGAGTAATATTCCATTGTGTGTGTGTGTGTGTGTGTGTGTGTGTGTGTATACTACATCTTCTTTATTCATTCATCAATCAATAGGCATTGTAAACAGTGCTGCAACGAACACTGGGATGCATGTACCTCTTTGAATTACAGTTTTCTCCAGATATGTGCCCAGGAGTGAGATTGCTGGATCATATGGCAATTTTATTTTAAGGAACCTCCATACTGTTCTCCAAGTGGCTGCACCAACTTACATTCCCATCAACAGTGTAGGAGAGTTCAATTTTAAGGTACATTTTGATTTCTGGAAGGAATACAAAAAAAACTAGTAACAATGGTTACCTCAGGGGCAGGTAACTAGTGTGGGCCAGGGGTTGGAGGAAACTTACTTTTCACTTTTGTAAATGCCCTTTAGTACATTATGAATTTTATACCATATGTATATATGAACTATTCAAAAAGTTTCTTTTTGATGTACATTTGTTTAAATGATAGGCTTCATCTTTTCAACTTCTTGGAATTGCATGTATTTCTAAGTAACACTGGAGATTTAGTATCTTTCTGCAAGACCATCAAAATTCTAAATAATCTGAAGATAATTTATAAACACCAATGGAGAAGAAAATAATTGTTGCTTCTCCTTCAACCAATATGTCCAATACCTATTTCCCTTATGACTTTTGTAAACTTACATACCTAAAAGTAACAATGTCTGTTTCAGATGGCATATTAATAAAGTTTACTAAAATATGGAATCCACACACAAATGTCCCTCATTAAAAAAAAAAAAAAGACAAAAGAAGGGTACAAACATCAAAACCAAGGGAAAAATAGGTGAAAAAAAGTTCAATAATGTTTACTCAGCCACCTACATGTATGTAGCACCTTCCTATAGATATAAAGAAAAGCTTCCATCAAAATCTCTCCCAGTAGTTTTTAACTGAATTCAAGATGAACATAGACTTAAACTACAGTTTTTTCTAAGGAAGGGCTATTAATGAATACAAGTATAAAAGCAAGTAAAGAATGTGTTTCTGAAGATTTCTCTCCCACCATAAGCCTATTGCTATCTACTTCAGCAGCTGAAAAGTAGATCTCCACACAATTAGAACAAGCTTAACTTAAAACAATAACTTAGGGCTTCCCTGGTGGCACAGTGGTTGAGAGTCCGCCTGCCGATGCAGGGGACACGGGTTCGTGCCCCGGTCCAGAAAGATCCCACATGCCACAGAGCGGCTGGGCCCATGAGCCACGGCCGCTGAGACTGCACGTCCAGAGCCTGTACTCTGCAACGGGAGAGTGAGAGGCCCGCGTACCGCAAAAAAAAAAAAAAACAAGAAGAAACAATAACTTAGTTTAGTATCCCTCTGTGTTCCAGCCTGAAAAATAGTGACAGCAAATCAATGACAGTTAAAAAAATGAGTTGCGGGCTTCCCTGGTGGCACAGTGGTTAAGAATCCTCCTGCCAATTCAGGGGACACGGGTTCGAACCCTGGCCCGGGAAGATCCCACATGCCACGGAGCAACTAAGCCCGTGTGCCACAACTACTGAGCCTGTGCTCTAGAACCCACATGCCACAACTACTGAAGCCCACATGCCTAGAGCCCGTGCTCCACAATAATAGAGGCCGCCACAATGAGAAGCCCGCGCACCTCAACAAAGAGTAACCCCTGCTCGCCGCAACCAGAGAAAAGCCCACGTGCAGCAATGAAGACCCAACACAGCCAAAAATAAAAATAAATAAATTCATTTAAAAAAAAATGAGTTGCCTTCTAAAAATCCAATTACAGATTAAGCTAATATAGCTGATGACTGCTATGGGGGTGCACAGGCTGACTGTGCGGATGGAGACCTATACAGCTACAACTCAGGTAGGGAGCCAGAAATGCCACAACTGGAGCCAAAGAGACAGAGGTCCCCTGGAGAGGGTGCACAAATTGCCAGGAGGAAGCTCAAGGAAATCACAGGGAATGTGGAAGAAAGAATCAAGGTAAGGAAAGTGAGGCAGAGTTGGTTCCCTATTTGTTGGAGGGCATGGAGGTGATAAGGGGTGTTCTTTAATGAAGATCAAGATATTGACCTGCAATGACCTCATGCCCAGCTGTTTTAACTAGAAACGCCACTGTGGCTAGAGCAGGGGTCCCCAACCCCCAGGCCGCAGACCAGCACCGGTCCGCAGCCTGTTAGGAACTGGCCGCACAGCAGGAAGTGAGTGGCACGCAAGCAAAGCTTCATCTGCCATTCCCATCGCTCCCCACTGTTCGCATTACCACCTGAACCATCCCCCGCCGCCGCCCTGTGGAAATACTGTCTTCCACAAAACCAGTCCCTACTGCCAAAAAGGTTGAGGACTGCTGGACTAGAGGACAGCCCAACATCTGCTTCTATAGTAGCTTATGTAAGTCACAAGTAGTTTTTAAATTCTGTGTTCTGTATTTTTATCTTATTTCTAAGTTTAATGAAAATCTATGTTTGCCTCAACAAATATCTTTTATTTTTAATAAATTTTTTTGTCTGCGTTGGGTCTTCATTGCTGCACGCAGGCTTTCTCTAGTTGCAGCAAGCGGGGGCTACTCTTTGTTGCAGTGTGCAGGCTTCTCATTGCAGTGACTTCTCTTGTTGCAGAGCACGGGCTCTAGGTGCACGGGCTTCAGTATTTGTGGCACGCGGGCTCAGTAGTTGTGGCTCATGGGCTCTAGAGCGCAGGCTCAGAAGTTGTGGCTCTCAGGCTTAGTTGCTCCATGGCATGCGGGATTGAACCCGTGTCCCCTGCATTGGCAGGCGGATTCTTAACCGCTGCACCACCAGGGAAGTCCCAACAAATATCTTTCTTATGTTAATTTTTTCTTTGTATTTTAAGTTTCAAAATTTATACAGATGGTAATTTTTGTTTTACTCAAAAATATGCTATTACTCTTCAATAAGTGGTCCTGGGAAAACTGGACAGCTACATGTAAAAGAATGAAATTAGAACACTCCCTAACACCATACACAAAAATAAACTCAAAATGATTAAAGACCTAAATGTAAGGCCAGATACTATAAAACTCTTAGAGGAAAACATAGGCAGAACACTCTATGACATAAATCACAGCAAGATCCTTTTTGACCCACCTCCTAGAGAAATGAAATAAAAACAAAAATAAACAAATGGGACCTAATGAAACTTAAACGCTTTTGCAAAGTAAAGGAAACCATAAACAAGACGAAAAGACAACCCTCAGAATGGGAGAAAATATTTGTAAATGAAGCAACTGATGAAGGCTTAATCTCCTTTAATATGAGCTGCTCACTATCAAAAAAACAAACAACCCAATCCAAAAATGGGTGGAAGACCTCAACAGACATTTCTCCAAAGAAGATATACAGATTGCCAACAAAGACATGAAAGGATGCTCAACATCACTAATCACTAGAGAAATGCAAATCAAAACTACAATGAGGGGCTTCCCTGGTGGCGCAGCGGTTGAGAGTCCGCCTGCCGATGCAGGGGACACGGGTTCGTGCCCCGGTCCGGGAAAATCCCACATGCCGCGGAGCGGCTGGGCCCATGAGCCATGGCCGCTGAGCCTGTGCTCCGCAATGGGAGAGGCCACAACAGTGAGAGGCCCGTGTACTG